>NC_059380.1:34955000-35255000 GCF_019703515.2 Myxocyprinus asiaticus | reverse complement strand
TAAAGGCATTGAATAAAAATCTATTTAGAAGTAACAATAAAGGCATGTTTCATATTTACCTTTTATATATTATAAAACATATTAGCTTAATAAAAAGCATTCTTACACGGCGCTCTGGAATACATGATTCTGATTCAGAATCCAGTGGTCAGATATTGCTCTGTAACAACTACACATCCGGGGATTAAGATGTATCAGACCGCTCATCCGGATTCTGCGAGCCGTCTCTCCTGCATCTCGGCTCACTGTGCGATCACTTAAAGTAAGCGAATTAAATAATTTCAACTCAAATAAATGTTTCATGTGCATTTATTTATTTATTTGGCAAGTAGTCTTGTTATAGGCTAAATATTGATGAGTCAAGATGGTAATTTTTACAAAATAAACACCAACAGAACTCAAACTGGAGGTTGATTTCAGCTTTTCAGCTATTTCTTTATTCTCAAATTACATAATTTCAACGCAAACCAATATTTTATGTCCATGTTTTTATTTATTTGGTTAGCAGCCATGTAATAAATGTACAGTCAGCCAGTTGAAATCGCAAAATAAACCCCTTCATGGTGAAACAAGACCTGATCACCCTGTCGGGGTTTATTGTGTGATAACAAAAGGCTGACTGTACATTATCCGGCTGACTGTACATTATGCCTTATTTACAGTATTTACCTTCAAATACTTTTTCCTAAAATATATATATTTTTTGAAGGAACAAGGTGTGCAAAAACTACTCCATTTACTTGGAACCCAGCTGAATATTGCATAATATTACATTATTACTGTGGGACCCAGTCAAGTTTAATATTATAATAAAATTAATCAGCTCATCAATTAGCTCTGTTAAGCTGTCAGTTTGGTTAAAGCACATAGAGAAGCTTTAGTTTATGAGGCTTATGCTTTTGGAGACAGGAAGAAAAGCTGTGCTGTTCGTGTGTGGTGTTTATAGAGACATTTCAAGTATTTGGGTGCCTTGAGAATGCTCTTTTGATGTGTCTCGTCCCAGTTTTGGCTCACTGTGTTGCTACAGTGGTTTGTTGGTAGGAAACTGCAGCATTCAGTCGCTCTCTGTCTCTCAACCGCTTTAGTCTGTATACAGGCAATAGTTCCTCTCCTCTGTTTCTCTGCCACAGACTGCTGCCGACATGATTATCTATACAGATGTCTTGTTATTTGTCTACATGCTTCTTTGTTTGTGACACCATCTGTTTGCCTTTCACCTGTTTTATGGATCCGTATTGTGTCCTTTTGTTCTATCTGTTTCAATGGCTGCAATCTGCTATTCATTTTAAAGTAAATAATTAAGAGTAAATAGAGACAGAAAGGCAATGCCTTTAAAATTCAACAAAGTAGGTCTGTCAGTGTGATTAATAACATTAAAAAAAACACATTAAAAAAATAATCGCAATGAATCAGGTCTCCTAATCTGTACATAAATTTCATAATAAAAGTATGCATTTTATTAACATCAGAGCAATTCAAGTTTGAAGGACACATAACGTTGTGTTTTTACCAGCCGAGTCAGCAGGGGGCAGTCAGCGCTCCTCAATAAACCTCAAAAAGCAGCGCAACCAAAGAATGAGAGATAGGATGCGTTCTTGACAGCTGGACTAAGCAAAATGCTGGGATCTCGAGGCGCTATTTTCAAAGTTTTGCCTTTGACACAGCATCCTAAAAACATGCGGTTTATGTGAGACACTCCAAAACTTCTTACTTAAAGGTGAAGTGTGCAATTTCTACACTACTAGTGGCACCAAACAGAATTACACAAATAAAGTATGTTTGCCAACATCCCTCAGACTCATCACGCCCTTTCGCACTCTCTGATTCCCTATGAACAAATAGGCCATACTAAATAAAAGGTGATAAACGTTTAACGTCATAATAAACAAGACCACTATAATAGAAACACACCAGACAGAAACAAAATATAAAATAAGTGTTTGTTTCACTTTAGAAATTTTGTGTTCATCTGATTTGCTGTTGGTAAACTGTATTATGTTTATCTGCATTTATATCGGCCATCCTTCTCTCAAGAGATCTACTATACTGTATATACAGTATACACAGTATATATATATATATATATATATATATATATATATATATATATACTGTAGAACAGTTTCTTCTTAATTATTGTCTTAGGGTTGTCAATCTATTTCAATTTTCAAATTAATTACATGACATGCTGATTAATTAAAGGAATTAATCACATATATATTTGTAGAGAAAGTCCCCCAAATAAAGATAATTCCAAATAAATAATACATAATTATTCTAATAATTATATATATATATATATATATACAGTTGTGCTCAAAAGTTTGCATACCCTGGCAAAAATTGTGAAATGTTGGCATTGATTTTGAAAATATGACTGATCATGCAAAAAAAAAAAAACGTTCTTTTATTTAAGGATAGTGATCATATGAAGCCATTTATTATCACATAGTTGTTTGGCTCCTTTTTAAATCATAATGATAACAGAAATCACCCAAATGGCCCTGATCAAAAGTTTACATACCCTTGAATGTTTGGCCTTGTTACAGACACACAAGGTGACACACACAGGTTTAAATGGCAATTAAAGGTTAATTTCCCACACCTGTGGCTTTTTAAATTGCAATTAGACCAAGAAAGATTTCAGCCACAACTGCCAGAAGAATTGTTCGGGATACAAAGAAAAACCCACAGGTAACCTCAGGAGACACATAGGCTGCTCTGGAAAAAGACGGTGTGGTTGTTTCAAGGAGTACAATACGACGATACTTGAACAAAAATGAGCTGCGTGGTCGAGTTGCCAGAAAGAAGCATTTACTGCGCCAGTGCCACAAAAAAGCCCAGTTACAATATGCCCGACAACACCTTGACACGCCTCACAGCTTCTGGCACACTGTAATTTGGAGTGACGAGACCAAAACAGAGCTTTATGGTCACAACCATACAAGCGCTATTTTTGGAGAGGGGTCAACAAGGCCTATAGTGAAAAGAATACCATCCCCACTGTGAAGCATGGTGGTGGCTCACTGATGTTTTGGGAGTGTGTGAGCTCTAAAGGCATGAGGAATCTTGTGAAAATTGATGGCAAGATGAATGCAGCATGTTATCAGAAAATACTGGCAGACAATTTGCATTCTTCTGCATGAAAGCTGTGCATGGGACGCTCTTGGACTTTCCAGCACGACAATGACCCTAAGCACAAGGCCAAGTTGACCCTCCAGTGGTTTCAGCAGAAAAAGGTGAAGGTTCTGGAGTGGCCATCACAGTCTCCTGACCTTAATATCATCGAGCCACTCTGGGGAGATCTCAAACGTGCGGTTCATGCAAGACAACCGAAGACTTTGCATGATCTGGAGGCATTTGCCAAGACGAATGGGCAGCTATACCACCTGCAAGAATTTGGGGCCTCACAGACAACTATTACAAAAGACTGCACGCTGTCATTGATGCTAAAGGGGGCAATACACAGTATTAAGAACTAAGGGTATGCAGACTTTTGAACGGGGGTCATTTCATTTTTTTCTGTGTTGCCATGTTTTGTTTTATGATTGTGCCATTCTGTTATAACCTACAGTTGAATATGAATCCCATAAGAAATAAAAGAAATGTGTTTTGCCTGCTCACTCATGTTTTCTTTAAAAATGGTACATATATTACCAATACTCCAAGGGTATGCAAACTTTTGAGCACAACTGTATATATATATATATATATATATATATACATACACACTACCGGTCAAAAGTTTTGAAACATTTACTCATTCTTTATTATAATTATTTTTTTTTTTTTACATTTTAGAATAATAGTAAAGTCATCAAAACTATGGAATAACATAAATGGAACTATGGGAATTATATTGTGACTAAACAAAATCCCAAATAAATCAAAAATGTGTTATATTTTAGCATCTTCAGAGTAGTCACCCTTTGCCTAGAATTTGCAGACATGTACTCTCGACATATTCTCAACCAACTTCTTGAGGTATCACCCTGGGATGCTTTTTAAACAGTATTGAAGGAGTTCCCATCTATGTTGGGCACTTATTGGCTGCATTTCTTTATTATTTGGTCCAAGTCATCAATTTCAAAAAACTTTTTTTTATTATTAAATTTTTGTTTTATAATGAAATAAATTAATATGGTGGCACAATTATATTTTTGTCTACAAAACTAATTTCAAACATTTAAGCATACGCCTTCAGATCAAAAGATTTTTAAGATTGTGAGAAACATTTCAGTCAAGTGTTTCAAAACTTTTGACCGGTAGTGTATATATATATATAGATTGACAGCCCTAACACAACAATTAAGCAAAGAATGAGTCAGATAATGGGTGGAGCCTTGAAAAGAAGGGACCCGTAGGAAGGAGGAATCTGTAGGGGGTTTAAAGCAATTGAGTAACTACCAAGAACAAACACAGAGAGATAACGCTGATGGGAAAATAATGATTAAATGAAGAAAAAAAAACAATGTGATAAAGATAGAAATGTAGAGTATTGGCAAAGGTGACAAATACATGTTGACCCAGTGTCTCTTTTTGTAATTCCCCAGTGTCCATTTGATTCAGAGTGTTTATCTGCTGTCTGCGAGAGACAAGTGCTGACTTGTCATACATCGAACACAGACAAGGGTCTTGTCTGTTGTGACTTTGCCACTGAAAATGCATTCTGAGTACTGCCCTGTCTTTCAAAATGACTGACAAACACAACTAGAGACATAATCACACAGTGTGTACTGGCTCAGAATTTGACTTCATGAACATCTCTTTCTCTTACACGCACACACACTTTCAATCTATTGTTTTTATATCGAATTTCTAATTTTAATTTTTTTATTTGCTTTCTTTATAATATAATAATAAATATAATATAATATAATATAATATAAATATAAGTTTTCCAATTGAGATCTGCCCCGGATATCCCCAAAGGGAATTGTTGTCAGATTTACTGTAGCTCACTTTTGGGGTTAATTTGTCCCCAAACTACATTTTAGTCAAGTGCGTACACACGTACACATGTTTGCTGTTCAAATGGGGACTTTCCATCTACTTCCATTGTTTTTATACTCAGCTGATGATATTTTCTATTCTCCAAATCTATTAATTTACCCCTTAACCTAATTAATACATAAATTTAAGTCTTTAAGACATCATTTAGTATCAAGCTGCTTTCCTCGTGGGAACCATTGGCTGACAGTGTAGCAGATTTTAGGTTTTATGGTCCTTGTGGGGACATTTGGTTCTCACAATGCAGAAGTCTATCCTCATCTTACTTAACTGAAGTACTTTTGAAATGCTAAATCACAACAAAGAACCAAAATTCAAACAGCTGGCTGAATTCACAAATTGACAAACTAGATGTCGAAAGTACACCGATTATTTTTCAGGCCTTTTTAAATATTTACTGTGATTAAATTAAAGGTTATGATTACTGTGCTTAAATTGAATCCCACAAGAAAGTTTGGAGTTAATAATTCTGAGAATAATGATCGCTTGTGACACGCCTGGCTGTTCTATGAAGAATTTGCTCATTATCTTTCTTCATAACCCAGAAGTGCATGCAAGCGAGAACATTTACGCGCAAACGTAATTTCTTGAACAGTCATTAAATCATTAAATTTCACTTTTTGTTATTAGTTGTGTTTAAATGGGTTTAGACTGAAAAAAGATTACTGTAATGCAGATAATGAGAAATTGAAAATCGTGTGTATGTAAATATATGCTTTTGTGTGCAATTGTTATAAGATATATGATCTTACAAAAAGTAAGATCTGTGGTGGTACCAAATTGTAATACAGTGGTAATTTTTTCTGTACCATGGTACTTAATGATTACCATGTGTATCATGGGATTTACTGTACTAGTGGTCCACCGATATGATTTTTCAATGGCCAATATACAGTATTGAATATCGAGATATATATAAGAATAACATGTACAAACAAATATGGTAGTGCCATAGCACTTTTTGTTAGTATGGCCATTCTTCTCAGAGTGAACTTCAGGTGAAGGGTGTTTACCTGGTGTAAAGATGCTCAATAACGACACACATACACACACACACACACACACACACTGTCATTATGCCATTGGATGTTACATGAGTGCTGTCAATATGATGTGGCATTGACAGCCACCAGTCTTCCATGATACCAGTTATCACACCTGAACCATGTGACAGCCATCTCATCATAACTAGAGAGACACGTACGACTTATCTGGAGAGAGGCAAAGGATGGCTAGAAAGCAGAGATATTGAGAAATTTTTTAAATGTAAAAAATAGAGCTGTCAATCTCTTAAAGTTTTTAATCAAATTAATTACATGATATGCTGATTAATTTATCAAATTTACTGCAATTAATCACATAAATATATTTTCCCAAAATGCAGATAATTCAAAGACATGTTATGGCTGATGAGTATATCATTGATTAAACAATACAAAAAGTGGCTAAGTTTATGTATTGCTTTTTTTTTTTAATTATTATTACTTGCCCTCTGACTCTACCTCTGCTACAAAATTATACGTAAGTTTTATCACCAGCAATCACAATCATGGGCCTTTAATCTTCAACAGAAGCCAGTTGAACACACATTTGTCAGTTTCATTTGACAATGTTAAGTGGAAACCCTCCCAGAATAACCGATGTCATATCGTGTCAGTTGAGCTGTCAGATGTTACAGTTTCATATGATATGATTTGTCGTTTGGTTATATTAAATCCGACATGTCAGCCTTCATATCTCAACATGCCAGTTTCAAATATTGTATCACTGTATGGACACAAGACAAGCTAATATACTAAACATCAAACTCAAATGACTATAATAATCCATTCATGAAGGCAAATATCCTGACCAGATGTCACTTGCACATTTTGATCCTATTAGTGAATCCTATTAGACATGTCACATCTCTGTCATAGATTATGAAGTAATCATGCAAGCTGTTATAACTAGGTAGTTAGCACTTCTGATGCAGCTCTCATTTGTTGTTTCAGTGGTCAGATGTGCTCTTACTGTATGTCATTACTACTTCTACTACTACTACTATTTATAAAATTAGTTCCATAAGTAACTATTACATAATACACCTAGATTTGTTGGTGCTTGTGCATGCAAAACTTGGCTCCAAATTTCTAGGATGTTCAGGGTGGTTTGGCAATGTGTTGCTTTGTGGACAGTAAGGTGTTCTGAGTGGTTTGTAACATGCTGCTATTTGGTTGATAGGGTTTTCTGGGGTTATGTCTAGAAGGGAACCGTTGAGCTGGGAAAGTCTCACGAAAGTCTCATTTGCTGTTATTAGGGTTAGGGGTTTGTTCAAATACCTAGCTCCAAGAATGAACAATGGTAATGCTTGCCTAAGCGAGCACATTTACAGAAACTAATTCAGTTGCAAACAACACATCTTATAACCTCTACCAGTCCTACTGACACCTGCACTTATGTGCCTTGTCCTCTAGTCAACTTCTTGTTCTTCTTTTCTTTTCTCCTAGTTCTCCCTGTCATCTTCATCGTCTTTGTCTTTTGCACACTGATGCTCTTCATTATATGAAATTAATGAACAATCTTCTGATGTAATTACATTGTCAGTAAATGGTTCATTGTCTCTCCCAGGTGCAAGAGTGGTTGTGTCTGAACTGTCAAATGCAGAGGGCGTTGGGGATTGACATGGAGACGCCACGATCAAAGAGCCAGCAGCAGATCCACTCGCCGTCCCAGCCCAGCAAACCTCAACCCCAGCCTGGATCACAACCCATGGTACCCCCGCAGTCCCAGCCCCAACACCAACCTCAACTCCAGTCCCAGGCTCCCCCAGAAGCAAAGAAGCAGCCCCTTCCCCAAGCTACCCCTCTAAGCAAACCTCCTGCTCCAGGCGCCGTCCCTCTTCCAGGCTTGGCCAAAGCCCCTTCCCAGCCTGACCTCTCTCGCTTGGGCCCTGGATCCCAGTCCCAGGCCCCGCGGCAGGACCAGACCCGCAGTGCTGGAAGCTCCCCATCCCGTCAACCTCCTCCATCGGAACAACCCTTTGGGAAACTCTTTGGTTTTGGCGCTTCACTCTTGAACCAAGCTAGTAGTTTGATATCTGTGGATCCCGTGCAAACCGCACCACCGGCCCAACAACCCTCATCCCCTAAGCCACCACAGAAACAACTGGGACCTGGTCCAGCAGGGGGTGCTAAACCTGCAGCCCAGCACAGTCCACCAAGGCAGGATGCTGCTCCAAAGCCCAAAGTGTTTTGCCCACTCTGTAAGACTGAGCTGAACTTGGGGGATCCAGTTAAGCCTCCAAATTACAACCTCTGCACCCAGTGCCACACCCAAGTCTGCAACATGTGTGGCTTTAACCCCACGCCTCACCTGACCGAGGTATGAAAGTAGTTTTTTTTTTAATCTCACTTCTTGTGCAGGTTTGGAATGTCTGAAAAATTCAAGTCCTTGTTAATGTACCTGTGCCTTGCAAATCTTGAGTGGCTCTTCATTGACATTGTTGTTGCTCAAAGTCTCTCTTTTCACTAAAATGTATCTTTTGACAAGTTTTCATCTGAGACCTGTGAGTTGAAGTAATGACTTTTACATAATTGCAAGTCACATCACTATGATGTGCTCTTACTTTGGGTGTTGCTGACTAACCAATCAGAATTAACCTCAGGCTAAATTAGTAAATCAAACAGAGATATGAGGATGAGTACTGAATATTCAGAGACTAATGGGAGCTGGAATTGTTTTTGTATCAAATGGTGTGGAAATTGCATATTTCTGCCTTGTGGTGATGACATCTCACAGTTGATAAGATCAGTGCAGTTTAGGGCGGGTTATTTCCTAATTGCTGAGCTAGGTTTTTCTTTTTTGAGACATATCAAACAACAGATCTTGTGTGGCCAAGGGTTAGTTGAGGAAATTATATGGAGGTATATCAGTGATTCAGAATCATTGATCACATAACAAAGTATTACACATATCATGTTATACGGTGTTGTGCTACTGAAAGGGGTTATTTATCTGCAAAACATTATTATGTTGATTGTATTACAAATAAGATCTAGATATAACATTTTATAAATAGTTTTCAAGTAGACTGAAAGGTGTTATCAGTATTAAACATATAGAGCATCCATTTGGTTAAATCACTTACACAGTTTTTATTACAATTACTGTATGTGTTAAAATGTCATAACACTTAATTACATTTTACACTTGACTTAAAGGTGCACTCAGTAATTTTTTCCCCATTTAAAAAGATTTACTCCTAAATAAATGTATTGTAATTTTGAAATATATTTATAAAATCATGACCACTCACATAAGATGAGGACTCTAGTCATATCAGTAACCTTATAAAAGCGGTTTTAATCTATATGGGACAGGGGCACCCTCATGGAGGCAGCCATTTTAAAATCACATGACCAGCTGAATTCTACTTGCTTAATCTCCATAACCATTTTGTTGTGGACACTTTCACTCTTGGATTAAGTTAATCATGGCTGATTGTGAATAGTGAATTTCTGCAATGGCATTTGTAACTGAAAACTATTGATTTTGAATGATGCTGCATCCACACCACACCACAGAAGCACTTACTAATCTTTAAACTGCCAAGGAACTGTTGAGGTGAGACTTTAGACAAATGTTTTGAGTGTTTTTTATATAGGCCCTCTGATTCGAATAGAGGTCAACAGATTATCACAAATGACATTTTGCATTTGAGCACCAGGGGAGATTCTGCTGTATTTTGGCTGTGTTTTCCAATAACTCATTGACATCTCTATAAGGATACATTATATGTCAAATTGAGAGAGATTTGTCAGACTTAATCTGTCATTTGAGTTTTCAAAGCTCAATTTCAGTCTGTGAGATTTCCCCTCAGTCAAAGTATTTCTGAAAACACATTTACATTTCTACCACCTGTCTGGGTGTCTTTGAAGTCATTCACAACTCTTGAGCTGAAAGCCATCAAATGACTCACTGCCCCTCAGGTCGACAGACAGTGAGCGTACAGACGGTTTAATTTCCTTCTAATAAAGTAACGATCCTCATGCAAATTAGTCCCATTGATCACATTTAGGCTACTTAATTCAGAGGCCAACAAAGTTGACCCTACCCTTTTAGTCGAGCCGGAATGTTTCTTCTGATAGTAAGGAAAGCTGGGGGAGTTTTCCACCAAGGAAGCAAACTGATAAGTATGCAAATCTGAACTGATTGAATGATGGCAGTAATAACAAGCTTTCAGGGAAGCATTGCATTGTTTTATAAGCTCACATAGGTTTTACATTGACACAGCTCTCACAAATAGAGTGTGAAAACTGTCAAATCTTTAGAGAATTACACTATAATCTGTCTTGTGTTTTTTTTTTTTTTTTTTTTCTCATTGTTTTAAAAAGGCATAGATGGTTACATGATATGGGCTGCAGCCTCCTGTTGTATACAGTATCTCATGTTGTATGTGTCATCTCACCTTTTTGGTGGACTAGTTTGACCCCCTTGTTTCATGAATGCTCTTGTTCAGGCTAATGTCCCAGTGCAATTATTTTCTTATTAAAAGATTACTTTTTTCATGTTATTATTAGTAGGAATGTATTTGTGTACTTTCCTGCCCAGCTGAAATGCTGCTATAAAAACAGCTTAAATCAGCTGGTTTAGCTGGTCTCCCAGCCTGGCATTGCATCATTAGTTTAGCAACATGCTAATATCTGACTCTATTGAAATCAACTGTATGCTTAGATGAGTCTTATGTGCGATTCATGCTTGGAGTGCTGCCTGTTTAGAGCATTTCAGATCAGTAAATTATAGTTAGGAAGCTGCTTTAGGTTGCTGGCAATGTAGACTCTAAGACAGGTAGCACACTAGGTTTTGAAACAGAGCTAATGGCTAAGAAAGCTTGCTTACCTGCTTCTATTATACAACTTCCTTCTCTGATAACAACTTTGGTTAAGGTTATTTTTGCACAGAGCAGTAACTAGATATTATGGAGAACAATTCTTCATACGTCCCTCCAAACAAACATGATTAAGCCTCTAAAGGCAACTCACATATCCCTAGTCATATTTGCCACATAGTTATTTATATCAACTAACAGAATCTAGGTCTAAAAAAATATCTCATTAGCATGTGGGCTAGATGGCAAAAACACAATTAGGGTGATAGACAACTGGACCTGAAGCACAGTAAATCTTAATAAAACACTCTAACTGGTTTGACAGTTAGAAAACACATTATACATAACTATATAAAACTATATACTGTATAGTGTCCTACCAGACATGCATTCTTTCTACCATACAGCTGCATGATATATTGGCTATGCTTGGAACAGCATACTACCATACTACTCTTACTATTTCTGCAGTATTCAGTATGCATTCTGTGCATAGTATGCAATTGTTTTGTATGCCTAGAACACATGTATGCATTTGCCAAATGTGCAGTATACAACAGAGAATACTTCCATTTCCATTGTATTGAATGAACCAGAGAGTACCAAGAGCTATATTTATTTTATTTTATTTTCATAATTTTCATAATTTTCATAATGTATATATATATATATATATATATATATATATATATATATATATATATATATATTTTTTTTTTTTTATTATTATCATATTTTCGAAAGTTAAGACAACAACTTGGATTAAAAATGTGAAATACCATATTTATTTAAGCAATAATACACTCAAACAATATTTAAGAGAGAATTGTGTAATCTTTATCAAAAATTAAATTTATAAAACAGAAAAAATATTTCAGTTTTATTAATGTCATTTTGTTAAAGATTACTCAATTCAGCTTGATGAAAATTTGTTATGAAATTGAAATGCATAAATCTTAAAAATATATATATATTTTTGAGTGTAACTGGATGTCACATGTTGGCTTACATTTTATATAGATACATACAGTACATACAGTATGTGTTTGTGAGTGTGTGTGTGTGTGTGTGTGTGTTTAGCAGATGCAAACTTATGAGTGACAATGCTGTGACATACTGCTGTTTGAAACAGTTATTGGCTGTATACTACTTCACATACTTTAAAAAAAAATAATAGGCAGACTGCAGAGTATATACAGTGCAGTATATACTAGAATTAAGCTAGTATTCCATCTGAATATAGCCATTAAAAAGCTGCAATGATTTTTCACATGTGATATCATGGGGAAATGAAAGAAAGCACACATCCCTTGTTATCTGATTCATGAAATTCCACTGCAATTTGTAAATAAGGTAGGCCTATTGTGTTTACAGTGTTCTGTAGCTTACGGTATTTTTTCTCTCAGAAAATATCAGAATGTGATTGGTATTTCCCAATGGCTTGATAGCACTGTGTAACAAATGTTTTTTTTTTTTTTTTTTGGTTCCTGGGTAGTAAGTGTTATTTCCTAATTACTTATACCTCAAAAGTATACAAAATAGCTATTATTCCCCACAAACTTTGCTTTTGTGACCAGGACAGTGATATTTTGAAATGTACCGATTTCCAATGAAAATATAAAGTTCACATAAAGTCAGCAAAAAACAACAAATGAACCCAAATTAACTTGTATTTATACTAAAGTAATACAAAAATTGCTACAAAAGATTTAGAAGTGAGTAGTTTTTCGAGATTTATGATTATACTGTAAATCACTTTCACGAATCAGCCCCCAAATGTAGTCTCCCATCATGTTCTCGTTATACTGTCCTTGGTAGTGGCGTTCAAAGTCCAGTATATCATGATGGAAGCGCTCGCCTTGATCCTCCGAGTACACTCCCATGTTCTCCTTGAATTTATCAAGATAAGCATCAAGGATATGGACTTTGAGGGATTTCAGAGGTGGAGCTGAGGAGGGAAACCCATACTACCCCAACCAAAAAGACCTCAACAACTTGATTAGAGATCTTGGTCTCACCAAGTCCATTGCAGAGCTTATGACATCTAGGCTCAAGCAGTGGAACTTGTTGGATGAAAGTTTGCAAGTTGCAGATCAGAGGAAGCGTCACCAACCTTTTTCCAGCTTCTTCACCCGTCAAGATGGGCTCTGCTTCTGCCACAATGTGACCAGTCTATTTGAGGCAATTGGAATCGCCTGCAACCAGAATGAGTGGCGCCTCTTCATTGACAGCTCATCCAGGAGCCTCAAAGTCCTGCTGCTCCATAATGGTAACAAGTACCCGTCTCTTCCCCTGGCTCAATTGGTGCACCTCAAAGGATTTCAACAGCATCAAGACCTTGCTGGATGCCTTGAAGTATGATGAGTACGGCTGGGAGGTCATAGGAGACTTCAAAATGGTGGCATTCCTGATGGGTCTCCAAGGCGGTTTTACCAAGTTTACCTGCTATCTTTGCCTTTGGGACAGCAGGGACACCAAGGTGCACTACCACAGGTGGGATTGGCCACAGCGGACCGAGTTCTCTGTGGGGAGGAACAACGTCAAGTGGGAGCCACTGGTGGACCCCCGGAAGGTGCTGATGCCACCACTGCACATCAAATTGGGCCTTATGAATCAATTTGTCAGAGCTCTAGATAAGTACCTTCTTCCCTAAGCTGTCTGAGGCAAAGGTCAAAGCCAGCGTCTTCGTCGGACCACAGATAAAGAAGATCCTGGAGTGCAATGAATTCCCCAGGAAGCTCACTAGTAAGGAGAAAGCAGCTTGGAACAGCTTTGTCACATTGGTTCGGGGCTTCCTGGGCAATCACAAGCCCGAAAACTATGTGGAGCTGGTTGAGACTCTGGTGAAGAACTATGGCACAATGGGCTGTAGGATGTTCCTCAAAGTCCATATCCTTGATGCTCATCTTGATAAATTCAAGGTGAACATGGGAGTGTACTCGGAGGAGCAATGCGAGTGCTTCCATCAGGATATACTGGACTTTGAATGCCGCTACCAATGACAGTATAACGAGAACATGATGGGAGACTACATTTGGGGGCTGATTCGTGAAAGTGATTTACAGTATAATCGTAAATCTCGAAAAATAACTCACTTCTAAATCTTTTGTAGTCATTTTTGTATTACTTTAGTATAAATACATGTTAATTTGGATTCATATGTTGTTTTTTTCTGACTTTATGTGAACGAAAAGACACAAATTCGCCCGTTTTCTCATTGGAAATAGGTAAATTTCAAAATAACACTGTCCTGGTCACAAAAGCAAAGTTTGTGGGGAATAATAGCCATTTGAGGCATAAGCAATTAGGAAATAACACTTACTACCCAGGAACAAAAATTGTGTTACATAGTGTAGTCTGTTGTCATTTTCATATATTTCAGTATAAATTCTGTAGCTGAGTGTTTATGTGTGTGGGAGGAACAGAGATTGTTTCTTGCTGGCATTCGTTTTGCATAGCTCATGTCTTGCTTCACTTGTTTTATGAAATACTCATTCAAAACCTCTCCGTCATTTGGCCTGTCATGCTCCAAAAAAACAAAAAAGCACAATGAAAGTAGTCCATTTGTCTCATGCACCATATTCCATATTTTCTCAAGGCATGCAATAGTTTTGTGAGGAACAGACTGAAATTTACATCATTATTTGCTCAAATTTATACCGTAGCTCTCAAATCTCATTTGCGTTTGCGTACATTAAAATATGGTGCATCAAGATGTGTCGGACAAGGTTTCATGTCAGTGAGCAAGTTTACATGCACGTTCTTTTACCTATTATGCTTAAAGGCCCCAGCACACTTATGGAGACATTCTTCTTCATTCTTCATCGTTTTTGTTGTTCTTAGTTCAGAGACAAGAAGTTTGAAACAGCTGAGCAACGACATACTGTTTATGAACATTCGGACACCGACCACGCTGTTGGGGGAGGCGTTTAGAGGTACATTTGAATATGAGGATTGTAAAACATCAAATAATATAACATGTATTATCAATAACTTCATGCCTCATTCTATGAGTAGAATTCACAAGAAATCAGTGAACGTAGATGTTTTAACTACTCGATGATGATTTAAAATAATATTTATGCAGTAGACAATGTGTAATTTGTTATATTTACCTTTTTGCATTCATGGCGCTAATGCCATAATATGCACTGATTACTCTATGTTATTGTAATTTACGATGACACTGATACCACTGCAAAGACGGGTGTATAAAAAAGTGCTAATGTGTAGAATACAGATAAAAGAATCATGATAGGCATATGTTACTTTGGGTAGATGTGTGAATGGCTTTAGCTGCAAACAGCACATGAGTGAATGAGCATTTAAGAGGATTTGAGTAGATTTGATTCCTTTTGTAGGCTAATTAAACAAAAACAAAAAATCTCATGACATGTTCTTGGAAAATGTCTCTACGTAAACAATCGTACAGATATAGGTAAGTCTGAACCAGCTCGCTAATAACTGCACGCCAGTGTGTTCATGTTGAATGATCTTAATTGACTGAACAGGAATTCGTTGTCGGTTGTTGGCCTCAAAGTAGGTGGAGCTCCAGCTCCATGACTTGGACCAATGGCAGCAAGAAGTTGTTTAGTAGCAGGTGAGAAGTTTTCCTGAAAGTTTGCTCGGCGAGCTGTTACGAACCAATGAAACAAACTCAAAATCACCTTCTTTTTGGTCAGATTTTGTTTTAAATTATGTCACACCCGTTCATTCTTCGATTTCGTATGTTGTGTGCAGGGGCCTTAAAGGAATAGTTCACCCAAAAATGAAAATTTGCTGATAATTTACTCACCCTCAGGCCATCCAAGAGTTTCTTTCTTCATCAAAACAGAATTTAATATTTTTAGGATTTCATTTCAGGCCTCCTCCTCTAAACAATGCAAGTGAATGTACTCCATTTTTTGACGGTCCAAAATGCATATTTAAGGTGCATCAAAATAATCCACATGACTCCAGTCGACAAATAAAGTTCTTCTGAACCCAAACGATTGATTATTTTTAGAATATTAAATAGAGTATTTGTATAAGTGTATTGTTCAAAATGGTCATTTTTGGGTGAACAATTCCTTTAATATGCCGAGAACATATTTGGTCATGTAAACGCTATTTACGCCAATTTAAACGTTTTTGCTGCATTGGTGTGCATGTAAACGTGCTCAGTGATGACAAATGCTGGTTCTCGCATGTCTTGTAACCATTCATGATGTGCCAAGTTTCAGTGTGGAAGTGTTAGTGAGATTTGTAATCGTGTGGACCACTTTTTTGTCATTTTTGAAAATTGACAACCCCCATCCCCATTCATTTTCATTGTATAGAAAAGAGCAAGCAGGACATTATGCAGATTTACCCCTTATGTGTTCCACAGAAGAAAAAAAGTCATTTAAAATGACATTAGGGTGAGTAAATGATGACAGATTTTAATTTTTTTGGTGAACAATACTTTTGAAAGTCTGCAGACATTTTTTGGTACAAAGCTTCAAGTGGCTTTTCAAAGCCCTTTGCGGAACACCGTCTGTGCCGACAGAATGAAATCGCTCGATTATTCACAGAAACTTATTCTGAGAAGCATGAGCCAATCTGAGCTGTGAACCAAGGGGTTTTAGCTGCTCATCAATTCATGTGACACTGATCTGAGCTGCTGCATGTAGATACATGTGCATTCCAGACTCTGCACTGCAACAATAAAAGTTAGATGTAAAGTGGAGAAGGATTATGACTACTTCCTGTTTAAAGACTACGTGCTGGTCTGGTGGGTGTCGTAGTAATGATAAAAATGAATTCAGGGAGCTCCCATCATGGCTAATGGTTGTGATTCATCTGCCTTCTGTGAGCTACAGTTCTTACTCATGATTGGAAAGGGGAGGAAAAGTGAGTCTCAAGTCTTCTGGGGGGATGTTAACATATGTTTCGTACTGCATCTAATTTGCAATTCTGCAGACCACATTTGCTTTTAAAGCTTTGTTTCAACATTACATTTCAGCATATCAGGCCTCAACAATGAGTATAGCCAACACAAATTAGACAGTTCAGCTTTAAACCAGAATGATCTCACATTAAAACAGAAAAACAAAGGTTAACTTTTCTTTAGCTAACATTATTCTGTTCTTACAAGAATTCGAAACACTGGCCCCAGTGGCCGAAGCGGTAAGTGTTGTTGGGTGCACGGGCACGTGTGAGCTCCATTTTGTCACTGATTATGCGAGCACGAGTACTTCCTGGTTTCAACGTGGGATCCGAACCCGGTTCTCCCACATCACAAAGGAAGGTAAACACACTGGAGCCAATGCAAAAATGTCTAATAGGAGATGGTGCTTGTCAGTGAGTTCGGCAAAATGTGGCCGATCCTAGGGTACTAGAACTCTTGGAAACAACATGTCAATTTATTTGTGTTTATGTTGTTTAATCTTGCTAAAATAAATGACGTTTTCAGAGGTGAGAATGGCTTGTGATAGTCTTAGGCCACATACACACTAATACGTTTTTGGTTGAAAATGCATTCTCTCATCACACTGGAACAACACTTTCCATTACTGAAAAACTTTATTAAAGTTTAATGATTAAAATTCTAAATGGTATTTTTTTTTTCATTGTTTGCCATCTTTTTCCATCAAAAGTCAAGTCATTATTATTTGTATTGCGCCTTTCACAACACACATTGTTTCAAAGCAGCTTTACAGAAAATCATGCATTAACAGAAAATGAAACTCTAATATCTATAAAGTCATCAAAGAATCATCATTGTGTAGTTTGATTAAATATGACTGTAAATTTAGTAAAAAAATAAATAATTAAATAATAATTGTATTTAGTACCCCAGTGAGCAAGCTGAAGGTGGCTGTGGCAAGGAACACAAAACTCCATAAGATGTTGGTTAATGGAGAAAATAACCTTGGGAGAAACCAGGTTCACTGTGGGTGCCAGTTCCCCTCTGGCTAACAGCATGAATATAATGTCAATTGTGACGAGGAGGAAGGCGTGGCCGGGCCGTGATGGAGCACGGCCGGCGCTGAATCAGCTGAACAGCGTGAGAGCAAGATAAAGGGCAGATGGAGACACCGGTTCAAGAGAGAGAGAGATGCACGTGGCCGTGCTGCATGTGTGTCTGTGTTTGTTTTATGTTGAGTTTTATCTTTAAACGTTATGTATACTGTTCAGCCTGCTCCCACTTCCTCCTTGCCCGTCCTTTATACTGTTACAGTGGTGCTGAAACCCGGGAGGGAGGAGGGATGCGCTGTTACAGAGTCCTCACCGCTGCCATCCGCCAGGTGAGCAGCTGTGGCCATCTGCCTGGGAACAGAGGGGTCACTGCTGGCTGCCGAGAAGAGGAGGAGTGGTACCATCTGCCAGGGCCTGGAGGACTTGCTGCCATCCGCTGGGGAGGAGCGAGCTGGTGTCTGCCAGAGGGTGGAGGAACGGTTGAGGACCGGGCGACAGTGCGTCCGGGAGCCGGCGAGCAAGTTCTTCTCTCTCTCTCCTCTCTCTTTCTCCGTGTGTCTCCACTTGCCCTTACCCTCTCCCCACGCTTCCCCTCGTCTCCCCCCCATGTTCGCAGGAGGCGGGGTCTCCCCTCCAGAGGTGGGGGGGAGTTTGTCAAACTGGTGGCGCCCCGGCCTGAATCATGTGGGGGAGGAGTGTGACAAGGAGGAGAGCGTGGCCGGGCCGTGATGAAGCATAGCTGGCACTGAATCAACTGATCAGTGGGAGAGCGAGATAAAGGGCATCCGGAGACGCCGGTTCGAGAGGGAGAGAGATGTACGCAGCCGCACTGCATGTGTGTCTGTGTTTGTTTATGTTTATTTTATGTTGAGTTTTATCATTAAATGTTATGTTTACTGTTCAGGCGGTTCCCTCCTCCTCCTTTCCCGTCCTTTATACTGTTACACCAATATTACTTATTTATGTGCAGTGCAAGCCATGGTTTAAAATTAGTAAACTAAGTAAGTGTTAAGGGTCAGTGTTTAAACAAAGATTTTGTATGAACTATAAGATTAATGACTAATGTCTTTGAAATCCATACTGGATTAACTGCAGAAGTTTACATAGATGCATTGTCCTTTGTTAGTTGGCTGATAAAGGCTTTTGTTGGCAATTAATTGATAGTCTATGTATTCCATTTCAGGAGTGTAGTCCATCATTAGACCAAGGTGATGCAGGCAGAGATGAGTGAAGTGCATCGCAGTTCAACCGGCCGGTCATTTCAGTGAGGTCTATCCTAAGTCCAAGGTTCAGGCAGTGGCATATGAAGTATTCCATGTCTTATGGTTGGAGTTGGCATCAGTTCATCCTCTGAAGTCCATTGTAATAGACTGAAGTGATGTCTGGCTGGCACTGGCTGCATTTAGTCGTCATCACTAAGAGACATGTAGCAGTGGTTTGCAGATCTGGCCTATTCCGGTGACTTCGGGATAGGAATCCTGAGGTTGAGACAGTGATACAAATAGATTAATATTAGCGTAGATGCCATTCAGTTTTTTGCAGAGTTGTAGATCATGACCTAACTAAAGCAGCCTAATTGTGTTGATGGATAAATTAGGTCTGGCTGAATAGATGAGTCTTTAGTCTATACTTAAACTCAGTGAGTGTGTCTGCATCCTGAACAGTGTTAGGGAGACTATTCCATAGTTTAGGAGCCAAATTGGAAAAGGATCTACCTCCTGTTGTGGATTTTGATATTCTAGGAACTGTTAGCAGGCCAGAATTTTGCGATTGTAATGAACGTGATGGAATATAGCTTGGTAGAAGGTCACTTAGTACTGTGGAGCTAGACCATTCAAAGCTTTGTACGTAGTTTACAAAATATTAAAATTAATACGAAATTTAACAGGTAGCCATTGTAAAAATGAAAAAAAAAATGGGGCTAATATGATCATATTTCTTGGTTCTAGCCAGCAATCTGGTTGCTGCATTTTGAACCAATTTAAGTTTATTTATTGAACTTTCTCTTTATTGCTTTATCCTCCCAGTAATGCATTACAATAATCTAGTCTTGAGGTCATGAACGCATTAATTAGCTTTTCAGCATCAGCAACAGAGAGCACGTGTCGTAATTTAGCAATATTTCTGAGGTGGAAGAATGCTGTTCTACAAACATTGGAAATTTGATTTTCAAAGGACAGATTGGTATCAAATATAACATCTAAGTTCTTCTCTGTAGAAGATGATGTAACAGTACATCCATCAAGAGACAAATTATATTTTAGCGGCTTATTTTTAGAGGTTTTTGGTCCAATAATTAGTACCCCTGTTTTGTCGGGATTGAGTAGAAGGAAATTTTTGGCCATCCAATCTTTGATTTCATTGATACACTCTGCTAATTTGGAGAATTGTGAAATTTCATTGGGTTTCGAAGAAATATAAAGTTGGGTATCGTTGGCATAACAGTGGAAATTTATTCCACAATTCCTGATAATATCTTCCAGGCAAAGCATATATAAGGAGAAAAGTAGAGGCCCTATGTGGCACTCTATACTTAACTTTTTTTTTATTTGACAATTCCTCATTTACATAGACAAATTGGTAGCAATCTGCAAAATAGGATCTAAACCATTCTAATGCAAGTTCACAAATGCCAACATAATTCTCAAGCCTATTCAAGAGAATGTCGTGATCTATGGTGTCAAAGGCAGTACTAAGATCTAAAAGCACTAGAAGAGAAATGCAGCCCCGATCAGATGATAAGAGCAAGTCAACTGTAACTCTGATAAGTGCAGTCTCTGTACTGTGTTGGGACCTAAATCCTGACTGAAATTGTTCATATATACTATTTCTCTGTAGAAATGAACATAGTTGGGAGGACACTACCTTTTCTAGTATTTTTTACATAAATGGGAGATTTGAAATCAGTCTATAATTAGCCAATTCTCTAGGATCATGCTGTGGCTTCTTAATAAGCAGTTTGATAACTGCCATTTTAAGGTTTCTTGGGACAAAAGTGTGTTTATGAATATAGCTGTCATTAAGTAAAATTATACAGTAGCTGTTTTGAAATGTTTCATTTCAAATGTTTTTTTATAGCCAAATGAATGCCATTAATATTTGCTCATGAATACCAAAATGAATATGATCTTGATCCATCTAAAGTTAAAGCTCTTTCTCTCTGTAAATCTTCAAAAAGCTTATGAAGGGTTTGGATTTAGATCTTCTTATTACATGGAGTGGATGGACTTCTACATGTGGTGTGTATTTTACAGTTTTTTACAATTGCTAACAAATGTTTACCTATACTCAAGATACTTTTTCTAAACTCTTAACACAGCAACACACCTACATCACACAATTAGCCAAATAGTTCATTTTCTGCTCAAAACCACATTTTGTTCATTAAATACCAACTCTACATTTCAAAATGCAAAAAAACTTTCTCTACATAAACTAACTCTATCACAACACGGCAAACTCGACTCAATATCTAATCATTCTGTCAAAACACTAGCACGTTTTCTATCCAACAGGAACATATAGTCAATCAAAGCACAATGACTGTCAAAATACTAACAGTTGATGGCATTACAAAAACTGCATTACTTGTCATGTTTCAGTTCTACCTGCATACAATAGACAATATGAAATCCATTGTTTTTTATAATTCAGTTTCCTTTTACTGTAAACCACTCTACGTTTTTGGTTGTGTCAGATGTGTGCATTCTTGGCAACATACTACCTAAAAATGAACGAGTCATCATTACTTTATAGAATGTACAGTAGAAAAAATAGTAAGTGACAGAATTGCTGCAGTAAAAGCTTTATTAGCAACATGAAATTGCTGCCACTGATCAACAAAAAATCCAACATAGATGGCCTTTGGTTCCAAATGTGTAAAAATAAAACACAATAACAGTAAAAAAGGCACAGAAGGAAAAAAACACGAAGATGCACAGTCCTGTTCTAATCTATACGATCTTCAGCACCTCCAGGCAGAAAAAAATTCCTCAGTGGGGTTGAGGAAAGGCGAGTGGGGGGAAAGGGAAACCATTCTTGGATGGGCTGCAAACCAGTTTACGATTGCAAGCGAATGGTGGAATGCTACATTGTCCCATGCAAACACAAAGGTCCTCATGTTTCCTCCCACCTGTTCCCTTTCTGCTTCTGGCACCAGTTGATGGCGGAGGTCATCTAAAAACAAAAGAAGGCGCTCAGTGTTGTAGGGACCAATCTGACATTTCTGCAGGACCAAACCAGCACTCGAGATTGCAGCACACATTGTGATATTTGCTCCTCTCTGACCCGGCACATCAACGGTGGCCCTTTTCCCGATGACGTTTCTTCCCCGCCAACGTGTTTTTGCCAGGTTAAACCCTGCCTCGTTTACATACATGATTTCATGTGGGGACTGATTAGCCTCCAAATCCATGACTCTCTGAAAGAAATCAAACACAGTATGTGTAAATGCTTTTCAGCTTGTTCTACTGTATGTACTGTAACCCATGTTTACATGTACAGTAGCATAGTGTAAAACTCACTATAGAACAAGACATATTGGATAGACACCATACCTGGATGTACTGGTGCCGGAGTTCCTTGACCTGCTCACTGTTCCTTTCAAAAGGAACTGTGGACAAATGTTTCATTCGAACTCTGTGTTTGGTCAGAGTCCGAGCAATGATAGCCAGGCTGATGCTTTCCACATTGTGAAATACCAGGTTGTCCTCTACAATTCTGGTCTGAATTTCTCTCAGTTTTATTGCATTGTCAGCAATGACCAATCCTACAATGGCATGCTCTTGGTCTTCACTGAGGAGCTTTCCTCTTCCCCCAGAGGGAGGAAGACGTTGCATCCTTTAGAGGAACAAAAATACAACATATGTATTTGCATTACTGGTGGCCTATAGTTACCGTGGGACATAGCAACAGTAATGATAGAAGAAGCCCTTATGAAACGCATTACATACCTGTTGGTTTGTTGAAAATTCCGGATAATGGAAGCCACGGTTGTCCATCTGAGATTAGGCTGGACTCTTTCACCAGCCTCTCTCAGTGATAGACCATGGTTTATCACATGGTCTAATAATGGTGGCTCTTATTTCATCAGTGACAACAGCTCTTACTCTCCTTTGAACACCACCACGCATTCTTACTTCTCTCCCCCTACCTCTCCTTCTCCTCTTCCTGGTCCATCTTACTCCTCTCCTCGGTCCAACTACTCCTCTCCCTTATCCAACTATTCTTCTTCCTCATCCAGAGATTATTTTTTCTCTCTCTGCTTTTCTGTGTTGTTCTGTATCCACATTGAACAAAACCAATCCAAAGAGCCCCCTTTTTACTATGTATGTCCATGTAATGGAAAGAACTTCAACACCTGGCTATGTCTCCGACTGAGATTGGAATCAGCTATTTCTCAATGTTTCAATGACCTGTGCATTCAAAAATGCTTATCAGCTGTTTCAGTATAGCTTTTGAGCTGCTGTTGTTGCAGAAGTAGAGTCTTTATACTATATTTAAGGTTTGGAACATTAGGTCTTCATTTCTGGCATGCTGTGTGCAAGCATTTGTAAATAACACAAAAAAGATCCATGATTTTGGTCTTGGGTAAGCTTATATGTAAATAAAATAAGCATTTTAGAAAAGTGTTACAGTAATTTACTGCATATTCTGTGAAAACAATATGAAATGTGTTAAAGGTATGGTCTGCAATTTGAAAATGTGACTGTAGATTGGACAAAAGGATGTTAGCGATTGTAAAAAAAATTGTAAACACAGTATTTCTTTAAGTTGGGATTCAGAATTATTTTGAACTGTGAATCTGTCATATTTTGCCCCCAAAAAACAAAAGAAACATAAATTGTGTATAGAGAAAATGTATATTTTGCATATAATTTAATCCTATTTTAGGACCATCAAGATATTTTGTATTGTGACATATTTTTGTTAACATTTAAACACATTTCCATGTCCAAACTCACATTACTGCAGTTTGTCCAGACATTTGACCTTTAGGTTATTTTGTAATACTCTCTATTCTCAATGATGCCTCTGATTATATTCTTATTGCTGTAAACTGTACTTTTATGTTGTATTACTGTCAAAATTACTCAGATACAATTTTTTATTAATATCAGCATAAACAGAAGTAATAAAAACAAATAATACCATACCGTTTAAATGCTTTACAGTTGTAAATAAGATCTTTTTTTCCCCTCCACATTACAGTAATGAAAATCAATATTTTTTGAGAATTGGGGGAAATGTAAAGTCACATTGCAAAGAATCTTAATTAGTACAAAAATAGTTCCCTATCTGTCACTCACTCGACGTTGTGTCGATGTAGTGACACTAGGGGTCACTCTTGGGAGCCCCAAACACCTCTGCTTTTTTTTTTAAAAAGGCCAATGAGAATTGGCAAGTGGAATTTGCATGCCACTCCCCCAGACATACGGGTAAAAAATGAGCTGGTATGCAACCACTCATTCAAATTTTCTCTTCGGAGCCAAGCGGTTGTATTCAGTACACTGAATTCAATTCCCTCCAAAGACGCCCCTCAAAACTGCTGGATTTACGGCACATTTCAGTGGCTTCTCCCCCTCTGCACCCATGGAGTGCAGAGAACGCTGTCTTACGTGTCTGGGCACTGCCCATGTGGAGACATCGTTCGTGGATGAGTCATGTCCTCATTGCGAGAACGTGACCATGGCAACATTGCAGTCGTGCACCGGTCCTTCTACCTACAGGTTTGAGGCCACGTCGGTTAGCACTGGGGGCGATTTGGGGACATCAATGGGACCACCTCCGCCGGGTATCCCTCCACAGACCTCCCATTCCCCAGCACGCTCGCTTGCCCTGATTGGGCTCTCGCACGAGACCACCAGCTCGTCTCAGTGCGAGTTCGACTTCTCGTTTGGAGCTCGGGAAGACGATAAGTTATCGAGCGCAGCATCGGAGAGCGGGCTCGTCCAGTCTGACGCAGAGGCTTCAGCTGGGCTTCCTCCTTCGGGAACGGTCGCCCAGTCTCACGCCGACGCGGAAATGACGGACATGCTTTCCTGAGCGGCCATCCACAGCCATGCCCCGCCCCCGTTCCTTTCTTCCCGGAAGTGCATGAGGAGCTGACAAGATCGTGGGAGGCACCTTTTACTGCCCGGTCCCGGTCTTTCAGCTCCCCCGCTCTCACTACCCTCGATGATGGAGCGGCCAGGGGGTATTCGGTGATCCCCAGGTGGAAAAGGCGCTCGTGGTGCACTTGTGTCCGCAGAGCGTCGCCACCTGGCGTGGGCGCCCGAGGCTCCCGTCCAGGGCCTGTAGGTTTATGTCATCCCTGACGACTGTGGCCTGCGGTGCCACTGGACAAGCTTGCGTATAGCGCCTTTCCCCTCCCTTGAGGTGAAGACATGTGCTCTTGACTCCCAGTCGTGTTCACAGACTGTGATCCCTGGATGAATTTCATCCTTAGCCCTCTGGCAGTTGAGTTTGCGGAGAAACTCGCTGACCGGCCCAGTACATGCACTAATGAGCCCCTGTACTGAGGTAGGTGCTCCACATGTGCTGGTTCCCCGAAGGCGACCCCATGTGATATTTCTGCAAAATCGTTTCCCTGTCGGCAAACTGCGTCTTCCTTGAGCAGAGGCCCCTCTGCCCCCGGTCGCCATGCTCTGTAGAAACTCCTCCCCCTTCGGGTAGGACCTACCATGGGACCTCTCCACATGACATACTTCCGACAAGACTCGGTAAGACCATGCGATGTATTCCACTCAAAATACCCCCCCCCCTTTTTGGGCAGGGTGTGGTCTCCGCGGTGTCTTCCCCTTGGGAGGGACACCCCCCGATGCAGACACTTATGGCTCCCAGTCAGTTAACAAATTCCACTCTTTTTGGGGAGAAAAGAGAGGGAAATTGGCCTCGGCTGGGCTAGCCTGTCCCTATAGTTGGGCAGTCGACTTGTTCCTGATGGACCGTTCGATGCTCATAAGAGCGTTGGGGAGGTTATGTGACGGCCTGGTGTGCTGGCTACGAGGCACACAGCGGTCTGCCCGTCACACACCGCCAGTTCACGTAACACAGTTCATATAGTTGTAGTGTTTTGTATAGGGACCCCTAGTGTCACTACATCGACACAACGTTGAGTGAGTGACAGATAGGGAGCATCCTGGTTACTTTTGTAACCTTCGTTCCCTGATGGAGGGAACGAGATGTTGTGTCCCTCTTGCCACAACGCTGAACTACCTGCTGAATGGCCGGGACCTGGTCTCGGCTCCTCAGCACAAAACCTGAATGAGTGGTTGCATACCAGCTCCTTTTATGCCCATATGTCCGGGGGAGTGGCATGCAAATTCCACTCGCCAATTCTCATTAGCCTTTTTTCAAAAAAGCAGAGGTGTTTGGGGCTCCCAAGAGTGACCCCTAGTGTCACTACATCGACACAACGTCTCGTTCCCTCCATCAGGGAACGGAGGTTACGAAAGTAACCAGGACGACTTCATTGTCTTTATGCATCACTTATTTTTCTTACATTTTTGGGTGAAGTATGATATAAAAAAATGTCTTGAAAACTTTGAACTGTGGCTATGATGGTCATATGACCATGTTCTTACTCATGTATTTGTTTACATCTATACTAACAACCTCTGTTCTGATGTGTCAAATGTGAGTGAACTGCTGAGTTAAAAAAAAAAAAAAGCCATGCCCTATAAATAATTCAGAAAGGGAGAGCACATTTTAAATAGTGCATGATATGAGAGGCATGGAGAAAGTTTGAATTCATGTGTTAAACAAGGTTTGTGTGTGTGTGTGTGTGTGTGTGTGTGTATGTGTGTGTGTGTATGTGTGCGTGTGCGTGTGTGTGTGTGTGTATGTGTGTGTCTGTGTGTCTGTGTTTGAATGCAGGGGATATGATATTTCGCCTATGTCAGGGATTCTCATTTAAGACACATTGCCAGCGTCATCACAGTTGATGTGTTGCTTTTTTTGTAAGCATGTCACATTAGTGGAATGGATAATGTATTTGGACCAATAAGAATCAAGGTGACATTGTGTGCAGAGGATAATACTGTCTAGAACACAAATATGGTTTAATAGAATTTTCAGGAGCCAATTGTGAAGCAAAATAGAATGTTTTCACAGTGGCGTTGAACAAGATGTCAGTGCGAAAATCAGAGTTAGTATAGTTTAAATTGAGATTTTCTTTTTAATCTTTTTTTTTTTTTTTTTTTTTTTTTTTTTGTGATTGTTCTTTTTTTTATTGCAAGACACAAGCAACACTAAAAACACAAATTAACTATATACAATACCAGGGTTTGTAAGACAAGCAAAAGGCCCGCATCAGGAATCACACAAGGACAATACATAATACACTTCTTGGATGTACACAGAGCTCATCTACTCCTTACCATTGCAACAAAACAGAATACAGAATCCAAAATGTACTTAGTTGCCCTAACGGGTTATTATGTGAGAGAGACTATCAATAAAGTCTGACCACACCTTAATTGTTCTTGGTTTGGCTTTGTTAATCCTTGCTGTTGAGCGTTCTAACAATGCAATATTTTTGAGTTCTATGAGCCACATTTTGTCTGCAGGATAAGTAGGTTCATGCCATATTCTAAAGATAACCTTCTTAGCAGCAGTTAATGCAGTGTGAAGTATTCTACGCTGATTAGTAGTAAGGTTAAACTTGTAGTCATCATTCAGCAAACAAAGACTGGGTTGTTTAGCTATGTCCCTGTCACATAACTCTGACACCAGCAGGAAAACCTTTTCCCAGAATTTGCTAATATATTGACAGTTGTAAAACATATGCATATATGTCCCCACTGTCTTCGAGTTACAAATTATACAAAGGGGGTTGGGTACACGCTTCATTTTATGCAGAATATATGGGAGTAGCATTAGCCTTGTGAATGAGTTTGTAGTGTATGTAGTGCTGGGTTTTTGGACATACCAGGAATACTTCCCAAATCCAGTCCCATTTTGGTTTATAAGGATCCAGTTCTTTTCCAGTATGTAATAATGGGGAGTGTGCGGGAGCCATGCTCAAGTAATCTGTTATAGATGAAAGAAACCGCTCCTTGTGTCCATGAATTTACTTTAAACAGTCTGTCAGTGGATGGGAATCCAAATTAGAGTCCCATGGTACTCCATAAGCATGCAGGGTGCTTCTTAACCTTAAATACAAAAAGTTGGAGTATCCGGGCAGATTGTAAAACAATTTCAAATCCTGAAATGACCTTAACCCTTGATCATTGAATATATCACCGAAAACATGTACACCTTGGTCAGACCAAGGCTTAAAGACAAAAGGTTTGTTTCCAGATTTTACATTATGGTTATTCCAGATTGGAGACTCAGTTCAAAATTTACAAGAACTTCCCATAAATTTGCAGACATCCTGCCAGATGTTAAGAGAATTTGCCACTATTACATTATTTCCAGATTTCTGAGCTTTCTTTGGAGAACCTGTAAACAGCAAATCCTGCAGTCGGTGTGGAAGCACAGTCGAAGCTTCTATATCTTGCAAGCAACCTTAGAGTTGGCCTCCAACCATGTTGTAAATGAACGCAACCGAAATGCCCAGAAATACAACTGGACATTGGGAACTGTCAAACCTCCTTTATCAAGTCTCCTCTGTAAAATTTTAAGCCTAATTCTTGGGCGTTTCTTGTTCCAAATTAATGTAGATGTCATTGAGTCCAGGTCTTTGAAGAAAGTTTTATGCGGAGAAAGGGGGATCATGGAAAATAAAAATGAGAGTCTAGGAAGAATATTCATTTTAATAATAGCCATCCTGCCCTGTAGCGAGAGCTGGAGCGCATCTCATCTCTGCAGGTCCTGTCTAATATTACTGGTTAAAGTGGCATAGTTTTGCTTGACTACAGCTTGAGGAGAGGAAGAAATTTGAATTCGTAAATATGTAAGAGTCCCACTAATCGGAATTGAAGGAGGCACTAAAACTGCATCAAAAGAAACCGACAACGGCATTAAAACGAACTTATCCCAGTTAATTTTATACCCACTAATGCTGCTGAACTCCTTGAATATTTTAAGAAATTGAGAGACAGAAGTAGAAATATTAGACAAGTATAGTAAAATATCATCCGCAAAGAGGGAAATATGATGTTTGTAACCAAAAGTAGAGATAGGGGAAATAATTTGATCCTGTTGAATTGCCAGTGCAAGGGGCTCTAAAGAAGTAGCAAACAGCAGCGGCTATAATGGGCATCCCTGTCTTGTCCCTCTGCCCAGTTGGAAGATGCCTGAGCAGCGTAGCCCTGTCAATATCAGTGCAGAAGAATTAGTATAAAGTGTTTGTACCATATGGATAAATCGAGAGCCGAAATCAAATCGAGACAGAACCAACCAGAGGTACTTCCACTCAAATGCGCTCTAAGTCCTCATGGTGGCATAGTGACTCGCCTCAATCCGGGTGGCAGAGGACGAATCTCAGTTACCTCTGCGTCTGAGACTGTCAATCCACGTATCTTATCACTTGGCTTATTGAGTGCATTACCGCAGAGACATAGCACGTGTGGGGGCTTCATGCTATTCTCCACGGCATCCACGCACAACCCACCATGCGCCCCGCCGAGAGCGAGAACCACATTATAGCAACCACGAGGAGGTTACCCCATGTGACTCTACCCTCCCTAGCAACTGGGCCAATTTGTTTGCTTAGGAGACCTGGCTGGAATCACTCAGCACGTCCTGTTTCGAACTCACGACTCCAGGGGTAGTAGTCAGCGTCAATACTCGCTGAGCTACCCAGGACCCTGAAAAAATTGCTCTACCGATCCCAATAGAGCACTGATCCTCTACCGAGCGAGGCATATCAATAACATTAAGAAGATGGCATACATTATCTGAGGCTAATCACCCCTTGAGAAAGCTTGTCTGGTTATAGGAAACTAAATAACCAGCAACTTGTTCTAAACGACGAGCTAAAACTTTAGCATATACCTTGGTGTCTGTACAAATCAATGAAATTGGTCTATAACTGGAATATAAAGAGGGTTCTTCCCTTTTTTCAGGATCAAAGAAATAAGGGTGGTATTTTGATCCCTATGAAAACAGCCCATTTCCATAGCATAATTAATGGAATCGAGAAGTAGTTGTCCAGTTAAATCCCACACTGTTAAATACAATTCTGGGGGCAATCTGTCCACACCAGGGGCCTTGCCCTTGTTCATTGACTCTAAAGCCTCCTTCAATTCTATCAGACTTATAGGCAAATCGAGAAAGTTACATTGCTTGTCATTTAGTAGGGGGAGATTGAATTCTTATAACAAATTATTGGTCTGCTGTTCACCGAGCCCTCCCTCAGAACTATAGTACACATAGACATTTTTAAATATATCATACACCTCATCTGGGGCCATGTGTAGTGCACCCATACTGTCTTTAATTGCTGTTATGGAGGATACCGCCTCATTATGCTGCAGCCTCAGGGCAAGCAATTTGGTAGGTCGTTCTCCATTGAAGTAATAGTTTTGTTTAGTGTGATGAACCAGACATTCTGCCCTTTTAAGCTGTATTGCCTTATAGTCAGATCTTAAGTTCCCCAAAACCCTATTTTTTGTTCTTTAAAAGTTTTTTTGAGGTCATGGTCTGCTGTTTTAATCTGGTTTTCGAGGCGGGTTAATTCTTTCAGTCTGGATTTGTTAATATAGGATGCGAAAGAGATGCAATTCCCTTTTAAAAAACACATAGTTTCTTCCCATAAGGTTTTTGCATTAACGGCAGAACTAGTATTCTTCTAAATAAACACTGTTAGTTTACTGCAAAGCTGTTTAACAAAATCTTCATTGGATAAAAGGGTTGTATTCAGATGCCATCTCTTTGGCCTTCGTTACAGATAACAGCGGAATAGTCAGAGAGCAAAATAGGCAGAATATCAATACAATTTGCATACTGAACAAAAGATTTTGAAATTAAAATATAATCTATCCTAGAAAACGTCTTGTGATTTGAGGAATAAAAAGTAAAATCCTTACAATTCTCATCATTCATCCTCCAAATATCACATAGATCATTATCTATGATAAGATCATTCAGGGATTGTGAGGCCTGGTCCAAGTGCCCAATAACGGATGATCTATCCACTGAGGGATTACAGACAGCATTCGCGTCTGTACCAACAACCAAGCTGTAGTCAGCAAAATCAAGGAGTAGTTTTGTAGTGGAAGGGAAAAACTCTGCGTCATATTTATTGGGGGCATAAATTGAAACGAAAACTATTTTTAGATTATTCCATGATCCCAAAGCATAGGTAAACCGACCATGTTCATCACTTCCTATTTCTCAATCAAGAATGGAAATTTTCTGTTCTGTAGTATAATAACACCGCTTGAAGCACTAGTATGGGATGAAAAAGCTATTAGTTTAAAGTGCCTATTCTGACAGCGAGTGACGTCTGAGGCCTTGAGATGAGATTCCTGTAAAAGAACTACGTCAGCTCGCTTATGATGAAGATAATCTAGGCATTTAGTCCTTTTTATGGGAGAGTTCACGCTGTTGACATTCCAAGATATCACATTAAAATCAGTCATCTTTACATTCCAATTAAAGGATAAAGCTTAGGCAGAAGCATGTATTACCGCAGTGGACACACATGTGGACATAGCGAGCACCCCTCAGAAATAAATTGAAAATAATATAATAACATACAACAAAAAGATAAACCAACCAACGAACATATAAACACATTACAAATGGCAGCCTGCAGAGAGTTAAAACACACTCTCTTACCTGCCTGGAAAATAAAATTACTCGAAGCCATGCACTCGAACAGTGAGGTGACCCAGAAACTCATTCTCCTCCAGTCCAAATGTCCAATAACACTAAAACAGAAACTTGCTCCCTACTTAAAAATAATATCAAAATATTCATAAATTTTCAAGTTTAAATATCGGCGGTCTCAGTCGGCGAGGCAGTGTCCATCCGTGAGCTGACTTCCAATGTTGAGACAAACTTCCCAAGCTCTTCCGGGGACTTGAAAAGCAATTGCTCTTGGCCATTCCTTACTTTGACCAGTACTGGATATAACAGAAATGACCCTATGCCCAGTTGTTGGAGACGTTTCCTTCCTTCGGACATGGCTTTCCTTTTCATAGATGTGCCTTTGCTAAAGTCAGGAAAGAACCGCAAAATACCCACTCCGTGGCTCAGGGGTGATGAGCCTCTGGCGCCCCTCAGAATTTCTTGCTTGTAGCTTAAAGATCAGAGTGCGCGGCCTATTTCTGGCGGTGTTATCATCCGCATACAAGCGATGTGCATGTTCGATTTCAATCGTCTTCCCCCGCAAAGACGGTATCCACCTCGGGATTTAGGTCTGCAGAAACTGGATAGCATCCCCTCCTTCAGCTTCTTCACGTAAGCCCACCAGCCTTAAATTATTTTGTCTGGATTTGTCTTCATAAAGAAACAGCTTTTTCCAAAGTTCAGCCAGATGAGATTTGCTTGCGATGGAGTCCTTTTTGATATCTTGCACCGTAGATTGCACGTAATCAAATTTGTCGTTAAAGGATTTAACGTCCTTTTCCAGTGAGTCAAGTCGGTCAGAAATTGTCAGTATTTCTTCACGCATGATCGAAGACATGCTAATCTTTATGGCGCTAAGCTGTTTGTATAGCATCTCAGCAATAGCGGTCATCCTCTTTTGGCTTTTTCTTGGATGGAGAAAATGGCAATTCCCGTTTAGATGCCATCAAAAGTGTCTCTGAAAGTATAACTACTAAAAATCTCAACTTGGAATGATGTAGGGACAGCTAAGAAATAACAAAGGACATTTGGGGTAGAGAGCGACAGATCTATGCGAACTCCATCATTCGCCACGCATGCATGCCCCAGATTTTCTTTTTAATCTGTCCTTTCAATTTAGTTTAGTTTTCAATAGTTTTTTACTTTGTGCTTGCTTTAAAAAAAAAAAAAAAAAAAAAATCTGTGTTTTGAAGTTTTTTTTTTTTTTTAGACCATTTAAGTTTTTATTTTAGTTATAGTTTTACTATTTTAGTATTAAACATTTTAATGTTCAATGAAGGTGGTCGTAAAGGTTTTTAATTAAATGATATACTGTGTATCTAAAACTAAAATTATTTTGTCATCATTTTTATTTTATTTTAGTTTTGAAGTCATGAAAATGTATTTCATTTTATTTTCAGTTTTTGTAATTGTTAGTTTTCATTTAGTTTGAGTTTGTTTACATTAACGTTAATTACACTGCGCAAATATGAGCTTGCTGTCCTGAGGGTGTTACCAATTGAAAGCAATTCGAAAGTGTTAAAGATTTACTGTAGGCCAATGATGGACAAAATGGCAAATAAAGGAACATGGCCTTGGTCCTGTGGCTGTGTTCAATCGTACCAGAATCATACGGCACTGTAATCCTTTCAATACTGAACTGACAAATGAAACCATGCATGAGTCAGAAAGATAGATTTCAGATATTGATATTAGTAAGTAGTAATTTAGCTGATGCTTATATCCAAAGCTACTTACTATAGACTTATTACATGGACAATCCTCTTGGACAAGCCTGGGGTTAAATTATTTGCTCAAGCATGCAGTGGTGATTTATCCAGACTGATAACATAGTGAAATTGAATACAGTAAGTTGACTTTTCTTTAGCTGAAATTTGGTCTGTGCTTACTGAAATTCGAAACACTGCCCTACAGTGGCCAAGCTGTAACTGTTGTTGTGCATATGGGCACGTGCGAACTCTATTTTTCTGGTGTAATGTCCACAGAGAGCCGGCAAAAGCAGGTTTTAAAGCATGTTGTTTTCAGCTGTACAGGCTGTAATACAGTGAAGAGGAATGGATATTTAAAAAAAACTGTACCCCCCAAACCTAAATCTTACCATCTGTGGAGTAAAAATTTAATTTTAGAGGGAAAATGCAACCTCAAAATCATACTTGTCACTGATTTGCAACGGAATTATTTCCTGGTTTCAACGCAGGATCCGAACTCGGGTCTCACATGCTGCTGATGCGACATGCTTCCAGTCCACAGGGGAAGGTAAACATGTTGGAGCAGATGCAAAATTGTCTGATAGGATATGGCACTTGTCAGTGAATCAGCATAATGTGGCCAATCCTAGTCTACTGGAACTCTTGGAATCAACATGCCTACATCCCACGTGATCAAGTTAGATTTATCAACCCTTGTGGGGGTCGAACATGCAACCTTTCAGTTACCAGCAAAAATCTTTCACTGCTTAAAGGTAAAGTTCTCAACATGAGGTTGAGTAAATGATGACAAAATGTATATTTTGTGGGTGAACTATCCATTTAAGATGGGAAAGGAGAAAGTGTACATTATAAAAATATTCTTAAAGCACCTTATTCTTCTCAGGTGTTTCACAGTCCTGAAGTAAAACACCCTCAAAAGAGCTTAGCTGGTGTGAAACTCTGCACTAATGCTGCTATGAAAGTGAATGCTGGTCTTGACTGGCAGCTCGTCATGTGCATTGAATATTAATGAGTCTGGGAGAATTGAATCCTAATCCAAAGCAACTGGATTTGAGTGACGGAATCCCCAGCATTTAAACCCTGCAATGCTGTGACATCACAAAATGTTCTGTCATAATCTCTCTCTCGAAATATCTGCCAGAGATTTCACACCAATTCACACCTCATGGAAGCGACTCCTTTGGGAATTGTGAGTCTCATGGCATTCTGGATATTTTAAGCATAATGTTCTCAAAACAGATGTCTAGTTGCTGTATCAGTGCTAAGCACACAAAATGGCAGTCTTTCAAACCTTAAATTCTACTGTGGCTATGTGACTCGGGGTGCGTTCCATTCAGAAGTAATTATCCCTATGCCCTATTGCCTTTGAAGACTTTCTCACCCACTGTGAGAGCTTTGGAGGGCTGGAAGGTGTATGACTCAAAAGTAATGCACATTTTGAATGCACTTTTTAAATCAATTCAATTGGAAATGCTGTTTTATGCTATCTTTTACAGCATGACTATTATGATTGTTCTCCCCAAGAAGTACCCTCCAGAGGCTGATTCATCCCAATTTATCGAAGGACCAGTGCGATTATTACACTGCTAAAAGCTGCTTTTTAACTAAATAAATATGTAGTCTGTATTTGCTGCATGCTACAAAATGAATTAGCGCTCTGCTTACTATCATCTGCTACAAACAGAGTGCGCGATGCTTTTTATGGTGTTTTACATATAAATATCTATGGTTTTCCATGTATGAGCAGCCGGCTTTACACATTAACTTTGAAGTGCACAGCACATGCAAACTATTTGTTTGTCTCATTAAATTGCAGCCTATGATTTTAATTTGTACACTTAATGTTTACGCAATGACATTCGTATGGCAGATGGTATCAGTTTTTTGTATTGGAGTATTTTTACTAGCATGAGTACAAGTACATGAGCGCAGTATCGGATCCGATACTGATATCAGTATTATGATGATGATAAAGTACATTTAAATTTTTTTTTCCATTGGAATGAACTGTTCACAATAAGACCAGGAACAGGTATTGAAAAAGTAATTATGGTCAATATTGATTTAATGTTGATGTTCATGTTTGGTGCAGGAAACATTATAAAATTGTAAGTGCACTTCAGAAAAAAAAAGTGCTGCAAAATCATTGAAGTTGCTTTTTTATGGTCACTTTCTATGTAAGACTTGGCTCTGAGAAGAATATTTTCTGAACTTTGAATGGGACATTGTAAACGTACTGTATAATGAAATATTTGAGGCCTGTAAACAATATACTGTAAATATTGTGATTATATATATTGCATTATTGCATGCTCTGACCTTCATGAAACAATTCGAATGCAGAAAGATTCACACAGATCTCAATACCATACACTATTCTTGAGTTACCCTTTTTCTTTCTCTCTCACACTTCTTTTTATATATTTACCCAGCAGGGTGGCAGAACTGACCGTGTTAGCATCTATAAGGACGTATGAGGTAGTGTTTTGTGTGTGTGTGTGTGTGTGTGTACATTGGCCTGTGTCTGCTTATTACTCTTCAGGTCACAAATGCACGCACACACAAAGACGCACACATAAAGGTTCATGCAAAAACACATGCTTTCACACACTGTCACGAAAATTTTACTATTTAATTTGATACTTCTTTTTTTACTGTGCTGTAAGCAAAGGTATTATAAGTATTATTGTTATTGTGCTTTAAGCATTATTGTTTTTTTATTGTATTTGGCTTAAAGCACATGCAATTTGTAGCTGCTAATTTGTTGCCTTTGGTCGCTCTGTCAAAACTGCCCATTGGCATGGTACTGCAGTCATCATGAGACTATTAATGTGTGTGTCTGTGTGTGTTTGAGCATACTTTGCCATGCTGGTCCATGCATGCCACGGCACTCTCATTTGGCACAAATCAGTTGTTGCATTGCAGGAGGGCCAACGCAAACCAGATGGCCCTTGTGCGAGTGCATAAGCTAGGCAAAATGTCCTATGGTACGACACCAGACATATTTAATACATAATACAAATATACTCTACTCCCAAACCTGCACATTCTTAGTACAGTGAAAACTGCATCAGACCTGTTTAGACCCCTATAGCAGGAGAGGTTTGTGTCCATTCTGTAATTTTCTTCTTTTCTGAAAGGAAAAGGATAAAAGCGTGCAGCAGGATTGGATCAGCCCCGTGGGCCCGAAAACTTGATAAGTAACCTCAGAGAATCCAATGGGATTAGTCGAGCACAACACAAGAGAACAGAATTCAATAGAATGGAATGGAATAGAGTGATTTGTAGCATTACTGCTCACATAGCGTTACTGTGCTTGTTTACTGTTAGTCCATTGGATATTTTCACTTCTTTTTATTTCTATGATAACACTTTATGATATGTTTTATTAATAAACAAACATTAACCAAGTAACATTACTATAATATTACATTATGTCATAGTGCTTACAAGATTATTGGTTAAGTACGCATTAAAAAAGTCAGATATGTAATTGAACTTTTACTGTATATATTTTTGTGTATGTTCTAAATAGAATTTACTACCAATCTCTTAAGCATAACATACTGAAACTTATTATGAAGTGCTATCATATCTATGAATAATCCCAGTGGAAAATATGACTTGCAATTTCATAGTTTAAAGATGTAGTTCACATAAAAAGTTTATTTCTACTGTGGAACACAAATGAAGATATTTTCAAGTTTACATCCATACACTGCAAGTCAGCGGGGTCCAACACTTTCAAGCTCCAAAAAGGACATACAATATAAGCAACATAAGGGTAACCCATATGATTCGAGTGGTTTAACCCATGTCTGCTGAAGGTATACGATCAGTTTAGGTGAGAAACAGATGCATGTACAGTGCTCAGCATATGCGTCAAGTGTGAAGAAGTGTAATCAAGCTTCTCTCATGAATGCACCAAGGAGGCTGCAGATGTCAAGATTTATAGTGAAAAAGGAGTTACATTTTGGCCTGTTTTTTTACCCAATACCGATTGTATCGCTTCAGAAGACATGGAGTAAACCATTTGAGTTATTTGGATTACTTTTACTCTGCCTTTATGTCTTTTTTTAATGCCCTGCCAGGTTTGAGAAGGCATAATGGTGAGTAAACAATTATCATTTTTGGGACAGACTTTGGGACAGACTTTTCAGTTATTTATACATTAACTTTCTCCCAGATGTTCCTCAGAATATTCCTTAGAAGAAATAAGAATAGAAACAAATAAGACAATTGTTGACATAAATTAAGTAAAGAGCTTAAAGATTAATGTGTATTACATAGCTCAGATCATTTGGTCTTGGAAGAATTTGATGAGAAATGTTTGAGTTCATATTGAAATCTCTGACTTTTGATTGCAGACTTTGGTATCTTGGCAAATCCAAACAGATTGCACTCAGAAAATAATTTTAAGATTTATGTATTTCCATTTCATAGCAAAATTTCATCAAATTGAACTGAGTAATCTTTAATAAATAAAATGAAAATGAAATATTTTGTTTTATTAATATAATTTTGTTAAACATTACACAATTCAATTTGATGGAGTTTTGGGTCCCACTTTACTGTATATTAGGTATAAAAGTTAGGTTAGGGTTAGGGTTAGGGTTCAAGGTTCAGGGTAGGGGTAGGGTTAGGTTTAGGAGTAAGGTTACTGTAACAGTGTAATTACAGATGTAATTAAAAGCAGGTCATTTACATTTAAGTACAATGCAACAACATGTACAGTATGTACATAATAATAACATTGTATTAAATTCAAGTACATGGTAGTTAAATACACCTAATATAAAAAGTGAGTCTGAATTTTGTTATGAAATTGATATGTGCAAATCTTAAAAATAGGCCAAAATATTTTTTTTAGTGTGTGAGACATAAGACACGTGCACAATTACTTTAGTCTTTTTCTTAACAGAAAATTTGAGAAGCTTTATACTTATGCAGAAGTCTTCATTTGTGAGAAACAATTAATATATTAAAGAAATCTTATTTGTGATTTTCTTTCTCCTATGGGATATCTCAAGTTTAACTGAGATTTGAAAAGGATTGATTAGTAAAGTTGATTATGTAATCATAATCGAAGCTTGTACAGACATTCATTTTAATAGCCAACAAATTCCATAAATAATAGCAACAGGTTAGATGCATTATTCAAAATAATAAACAGATCACTGTCAAAGGCCACATCGTGGAAATGCATAAACCGTGTAATGAGTGCTCCGAATTGCAATAGGAACTAACAAGATGTTGCATCCGACAGACGAGCGATTGCATAATGACACAGAGGTGTGATATGAAACCATGGAAACCACGCAGTGAAACTGCAGAGATAGTGACCGGTCTTGTGTTGAGGTTTCTGAAAGGCAGGACAACAAAACAATTGAACAAAAATATGCCATTAAAATTCTATTCTGAGCTTTTAAAAATTTTGTTTTTGCTTTTATATATATATGTTTTTTTGCCTATTAATACAGATTTCGCTTTGCAATGCAGTATCTGTCCAACTGATTTTTCACTATCCTTTTTTTCATTTTGTCTGCAACACTCCTCCAATGTGTAGCTGAGACAAAATTCTCCTAGCCTAGTGTCTTTCCCTCTCTCTCTTTGCCTTCCTCTTTATGCTGGGAGACTTGATTGTTGACATGTTGATTGAATTGGTAACAACTCTTGGCAGAACGATTTGAGATGATGTTTCTGCATTGGCACTGCACCTTTGTGACTGCTGTGTCAGTGTCACCCATGGATGGTTGAGTATGTATGTGTGTTGGTCCCAGAGTCCGAAATTAACTTTTAGCCATCTGTCAGTGGTGGGTAAAGTGAGAAAATATACCGGCCCTGGTTGTCTCCTGTGCGGGAGTGAATTTTTGTGTGTTTGTATTTACTGTGTTTTATATATATATATATATATATATATATATATATACACAGTAAAAGACAAGAAAAGCCAGGAGGGTAAGCAACAGAACTAAGCAAGATTAACAAATGAAAATGTGTGAAATTTGAAAGGATTTCAGTCTATTGTCTCAAATACCCCCATTCAGCTTAGTGATAGTTTGCTGAAACAACAAAGGGTGCACAAATCCTTTGGTGTCAGCATTGGCTTCATTATATCTTCATGTTATGTCACAGTTGTAACCTGGTGCCCATGCTTACGTGTTCAAGCAAGCCTCAGGCGGCTCTGTTGAATGTGTTCTCACTGAAGGAGCATGCAAGGTGGGTTAGTACTAAGACTCCTTCTGATCCTCCGAGATCCTTGCATCACTTCTACAAGAGCTCCTGTAGCCACAGTTTACTCTGTAATGGCCACAGAACAACACATAAAGGATGCGATCTGTTATGCCTTTAGCTTGATATCAAGGGCTGTGCATTTTACACATACTGTATTTTACACTGTATTCTTCCTACTATTTTTTTGAATGTAGGAAGTGAAACAATATGTAATGATAAACATTTTAAACAGTGGTATGCTACATTGTTGTCACATTACTTTATTATGTTGCATGTTTCATTCAGCAAGTGCCGTCCATTTATTGGGCTCTATTATGGTGACTGCACTAAGCACAGTGCAATGACCATGCACAACTCCTTATCTAATTTTTATGGGAGTGCTAATACTAAGCGCAATTTTCATGCCAGCTCAAAGCACAAGTGGGCGTGGGTGGGAGTGTTTCCGCTATCTGTGGGTATACGCTCGCAAACTGTGGGTGTATTGTATGTTAATGAAGTGCCGCAAATCGCAATTTGCTACTTTCCTGACAAATAGGTCATTGCGCTAAGACGTTTCAAAACCACGTCTTTTTTCAGCGTAAAGTCTAAAATCTGTTTCTACATTTGCAGTTTGGAGTTTCCACCAGCAGGTGGTAATAAAGTCCAAACATAGTGGAACGTCAAATTATGTCGCTGACAATCAGCTGTTTCATGAAACAAAAATGTAGGAGATTTGTGTAAAGCCTTCTAGAGGTCATGGTTTATTTTTCAGTCATTATTATTATTATTATTATATCTATATTAACAATTGTATTTATGATCTAATTTGCATTCATATTTTTTTTCTGCTGTTTTCATAGAGTGATTTTTAAGGCCTTTGGAAGAAGTTGGAGAGAGTAAAATGTTTGGATTTTACAAGAGGTGGCTACATAGGATTTTGTTTGCATTCGTTATTCTATTTGTTATTTTGATTATACAGTATATATTGTTTTTCCGTTTGTTGTGTAATTTGAATTTATAATTATTTTTGGTAATTTTTTTTTTGTGTGTGTTTCAATATGACCAGTAGAAGTGACGTGCGTGTTAAAATCCACAGCCTAACCTGAAAGGCCAATACAACCACTGTTAATCGTAGCCATGATATGTGTGTCATTTGATCAATATGATCAATAATACTTACATTCTCTATAATTTAATGGAGCCTACATCCAAATCCAGAATCCACATTTTCTATGTGTATAAAAGGACTGTCACTAGAAATATGGCAGAATTTCTACAAGGACACACTTAATGCATAAAATAATGTAAGTTCATATTTCTGTTTTTCTAATACATTGCATACAGCCTATTAACACTACCAACTTCTTATGAATGTGCTGTCTTTGTTTATATAGTTGGTGTTTGATAGGGTATGGACAATATAGGATGCAGATGGTGGAAAACCCTAAGAAGAACCTCAGAATTAAATTACACTTGATCCAGCCCATTAGCACTTTGAGCGCGCAAACCCACTTGCGCCTAGACTTAGCGCATGCTTGTACGGAAATATCAAAACTTCATGGCCATGCCTGTTGACTTTGGAGTATATTGCATAGAACTGTGCTTAATGCTGGCACACTTAAAATAGAGCCCATTATCTCAGAAATAAGAAAAAGGATAATACATTTTGAATCTAATTTACAGTAAAGATGTCTTAACTTTTGGCAGTCCCATCAAAAATGAATCAAAATGATATGTTAAAAATCGTGAATACTTTCGGTTCATTTGTCACATGAAAATGGAATTATAATTTAGTACACAGCTCTCTGGAATACTTGATTCTGATTGGTCAATCCAGCAGTCGTCCTGGTTACTTGCATAACCTCCGTTCCCTGATGGAGGGAACGAGATGTTGTGTCAATGTAGTGACACTAGGGGTCACCCTTGGGAGCCCGAGACACCTCTGGTCTTTGATAAAAGGCCAATGAAAATTGGCGAGTGGTATTTTCATGCCAGTCCCCTGGACATATGGGTATAAAAGGTGCTAGTATGCAACCACTCATTCAGGTTTTATGCTGAGGAGCCGAGACAAGGTTTGGCCATTTCAGCGGGTAGTTCAGTGTTGTGGCAGGAGGGACACAATGTCTCGTTCCCTCCATCAAGGAACAGAGGTTACGCAAATAACTAGGACATTCCCTATCTGTCACTCACTCGACGTTGTGTCGATGTAGTGACACTAGGGGTCCCTATACAAAACACCGCAACTGGCTGAACTGTGGGCAGACAACTGTGTGCCTCATAGCTAGTGTACCAGGCTGACACGTAACCTCCCCCAACATAGTTATGAGTGTTGAATGGTCCTTTGGGGACAAGTCGACTACCCAAAAGATAGAGACAGGCTAACCCAGTCGTGGCCTCTTTTCCCCTTCTTTTTTCCACTCCCTAAAAAACAAGGGGGATTATCCGTCTGGGCCGCCAGGTCTAGGGTCCCTGGGGAAGAACACCGCGGAGACCACACCTTGCCCAAAGACAGGGGGAGATATTTAAGTGGAAAATACGTCATGGTAGATCCTACCCAACGAGGGAGGAGTTACTACAAACATGGAGACTGTGGCAGTGGGGGCTCTGCCCAAGGAAGATGCAGTTTGCCAACAGGGAAACAAATTAGCGGAAGACATACATCGTATGGGGTTACCTTACAGGGAACCGCCACATGCGGCGCACCTACCCCAGAACAGGGCTCTTAGTTAGCACGTGTACTGGGCCGGCAGCGAGTCTCTCTGAAAACTCGACTGCCACAGGTCTCGGAGGAAGTCAACCAGGGAACATAGTTTGTGAACACTACTGGGAATGAATGGCGCACGTCTTCAGCTCAGAGGAGGTGAAAGGCGCCATGTGCAAGCAATACACCCGGCCAGCTATCCTGGGCTTATCCGCTTGTATTGTGTGCCACTACCTGGGATGAAACCGGTTCCAGCTGGAGGTTGTAGAACCTTGCAAAGGTGTTGGGTGTTGCCCAGCCCGCTGCTCTGCAAATGTCTGTTAGGGAGGCACCCCTGGCCAGGGTCCAGGAGGCCACTACACCCCTGGTAGAATGGGCTCGTAGCACTACCGGGGGCGGCACATCCTGGGTGTGATATGCCATAATTATGGTGTCAGAAAGCCAGTGGGCGATCCTCTGCTTGGAGACAGCGCTTCCTTTCTGCTGTGCACCAAAGCAGACAAAGAGCTGCTCAGAGATCCTAAAGCTCTGCGTGCGATCCAAATAGATGCGTAAAGCACGCACCGGACACAGCAACGACAGGGCTGGGTCTGCCTCCTCCTGGGGCAGCACTCGCAGGTTCACCACCTGGTCCCTAAAAGGGGTCATGGGAACCTTGGGCACATAACCCGGTCGGGGTCTCTAGATCATGTGAGAGTAGCCCGGACCGAACTCCAGGCACATTTCGCTGACAGAGAACACTTCCAGGTCTCCTACCCTCTTGATGGAAGTGAGCACAGTCAGGAGGGCAGTCTTCAAGGAGAGTGCCTTAAGCTCAGCTGACTGCAAAGGCTCAAAGGGGGCTCTCTGTAGACCCTGAAGAACTACAGAGAGGTCCCATGAGGGAACGAGGCGCGGTCTGGAGGGGTTCAGCCTACTGGCGCCTCTCAGGAACCTGATGATCAGGTCGTGCTTCCCTAAGGACTTACCGTCCACTGTGTCATGGTGTGCTGCTATAGCAGTAATGTACACCTTCAAGGTGGAAGGGGACAGCCGCCCTTCCAACCTCTCCTGCAGGAAGGAAAGCACCAATCTGACTGCGCATCTTTGGGGGTCTTCCCGTCAGGAAGAACACCACTTAGCGAACAGACACCTAGCCTGAGGGGGATCTAGCCTGAGTGATTTCTTATGAAAGCAAGCAGCGACCGCAACATTGCCATGGTCATGTTCTCGCAGTGAGAACATGAACCATCCACGAACGCTGCTTCCGTGTGGGTCACGCCCAGACACGAAAGACAGCGATCGTGACCATCTGAAGTTGAGAGGTAACGACCGCAACCAGGAATAACACACAATCGGAAAGGCATCTTTAAAAAGATGCATCTTTAAAAAGACATTCCGTGTGTGCTACTCTTTTAGAGAAATATACTCTTTCAGGAAAATATACTCTCTTCTTTCTGCCGAAGCGCCCAGGGGCATTCTCTGCAGTGCACCAGTGCAGAGGAGGGAGAAGCTGCTGAAATGCGCCGTCAAATCCAGCAGAGGTGAATGAACAGTCGTGAGAATTCAGCTCAGTGAGCATGACCGTTCGGCTTACCAGCTCCTTATATTCCTGTATGTCCAGGGGAGTGGCATGCAAATACCATTCGCCAATTTTCAATGGCCTTTTATCAAAGACCAGAGGTGTCTCGGGCTCCCAAGAGTGACCCCTAGTGTCACTACATCGACACAATGAACCAGTCGGTGAGGGAGTATTCGCTGGAATTTCTAGCGGTGGCCTCGGGTTTTGGCTTCAACCAGGAATGCCTCATTGATCTCTTTGTGGCAGGCCTGGTTGAGCCCATAAAGTCTTGTATTCCGATTGGGGGTGAAGAGGGGAGTTTTATCGAGACCATAAAATTGGCTTTAAAGTGGGATTATTTTATCTCAGCCTGTGTCTCAGAAGGCTCTCTCTCTTAATCCCAGCCCGAGGACAGCGATGCCCCCTCACTGATGGTGGGTGCTGCAGCCCCTCTTCCCATCACTCGGGGGAGGAGGAAGAGATGGAGGTCCACACCTGAGCCTATGGCTGCCCACCAGGAGGCGGCGGCCATTCCCGCTGCCGAACGCCAGGAGGTGGTGGCCATTCCCACTGCAGTGCTTACAACCGTCAGGATGAGGAGGAGAAGGAAGCCAAGTAAGGTACCCAAGATCCAGTCGCTGCCAGCACTCACGGCCATGGAGGCCATTCCCCAGTCACTGCCAGCGTTCCCGGCCACAGAGGCCATTTCCCAGTTGCTGCCAGTGTTTTCGGCCATGGAGGCCATTTCCCAGTAGCTGCCAGTGCTCCCGACCACAGCGGTCGCCGCACAGCCTGTCCAGTTCCCCGTGGTCATCGAGTCTGCTCAGTTTCTTTATGCTGTCAATAAGCCTGTCCTGTTCCCTGTGGCCATTGAGGAGCCTATCCTGTTCCCTGTGGCTATCAACGAACCTGTCTAGTTCCCTGTAGTCATTGAGTCTGTCCAGTTCCCTGAGGCTGTCAACGAGCCTTTCCTGTTCTCTGTGGCCATCAACGAGTCCGTCCAGTTCCCTAAGGCTGTCAACGAGCCTGTCCAGTTCCCCATGGCTGTCAACAAGTCTGTCCGGTTCCCTGAGGCTGTCAACAAGCCTGTCCAGTTCTCCGTGGCCGTCGACAAGTCTGTCCAGCCCCCGGTGACCTTCGTCGGGCCTGTTCAGTCCCCTGTGACTGTCGACTATCCTGTCCAGTCCCTATCGGCCGTCGACCAACCCTTTGCACAGTCCAGTGTCCAGCTCCCATCAGACACCAACTACCAGTCTGTTACTCATCCCATTAATGGGCACCTATCAGACACCAGTGACCAGTCTGTTGCTCAGTCCAGTGGCTAACACCCCTCAGACACCAGCTAACATTCTGTTGCTCAACCAAGTAGCCAGCACCCGTCAGACACCAGCCACCAGTCTGTTGCTCAGCCCAGTAGCCAGCACCCGTCAGACACCAGCCACCAGTCTGTTGCTCAGCCCAGTAACCAGCACCTGTCAGACAAAGCCACCAGTCTGTTGTTTAGCCCTGTGAGGTCCCTGCCAAGTCTGACCAGACCTCTGCGGTCCTCACTCGATCTGACCCAGTCCTGTCTCCAGTGGTTGTGGACCTGTCTGACCCAGTCCTGTCCCCTACGAATACCGACCAATCTGTCCAGTCCTCTGTGGCCGCTACTGACTTCACCAGCTGCTCAGTGGCTCTGACTTTGCCTTGGTCCCCAGGTTCCCCTCCGGTTTGCCCTGGCCTCCCGGTTCATCCAGACTTCCGGGTCCTTCTTCGGCTCCGCCCTGGCCTCCCGGTCCATCTAGGCCTCTGGACCCTTCTCTGCCATGGCCTTCTGGTCCACCTACAGTTTGGCCCAGACCATTACCCTGGTCTCCCCCACCCACCCTCCCTGGTCTATCATCTGTCCCTCAACCTGGCCCATTCCTTTAACCTGGTCTTCCTTAACTCCGCCATGGCCTTCTGGTCCACCTACGACCTGGCCCAGACAATCCCCCTGGTCTCCAACACCCTCCCACCCTCCCTGGTCTGTAATCTGTCCCTCACCTGGCCTGTCTAATTTGGACATGGTGTCCGTCGGTCTGACAGCCCTCTGCTTCTTATTATCTGTTAATGTGTTGATTTCTGTTTTGTGTTTGAGCGGATGGCTCTGTTGTGGTTTTTTTGTCTGCCATGCGCTCTTCTGACCCAGTCCACTTGTTTCCTCTTGCCACGCCTCCTTGTTTAGTCCTTGTCATGTTTATTGTCTGCATCTGTCCCTCATGTGTCTTCATCTATATATTGTGCCTTCTTCCTCTTGAGTTTGTCAAATTGTATGGTTTGTCAGTTCATCTGTTCCTGTTCCAGTCTTGTTCCTGTTCTCGGTCGGTTCTTGTTATTATTTTCTGGTTCATGTTTAGTTTGTTTTCTCTCCCCCGTGAGAGTTTTGTGTTTGCCTGTTTATTTCTGTTGTTTAATAAAATATATTTATTTTCACTCATTCCTGCGTTTGGGTCCTCCTTCCTGCTTATGTACCAAGACAGATATTTCTGAATTATGGCCGCACATCCATGGATAAAGTGATATTCGCTCCACTCCGGTGGGGTCCTGAACATCTTGTCATGGTATATTTCAATTATGTCACGATAATTACCAGTTAACGTTAGATAATCTTTTACTTTATTATATTATATTATATTATATTATATTATATTATATTATATTATATTATATTACATTATATTATTTAGGGCTGTCAAACTATTCAAATGTAATCAAATTAATTACATGATGTGCTGATTAATTAATTGCAACATTAAAATTTATTTGAATATTTACTGATTAAGAAAATTTAGTTTAATATAAACACAATCATTATAAATATAGTATAATTGTGGCAGACAAGCCTCTCATTCGTCGGTAAAGGAGGAAGCAGGAACCGGATTTATACTCAACAAGACTTTAATTACAACTTAAAACACAGAACTGGAACATAATAACATGACAACACACACATACGCACAGTTCCGTGTGTGTGTCTCTCTCTCTCCAGCACTCCTGACTCCTCCTCATATCTCTCTCCTGCTGATTGGGCCACTCAGCATCATGCGCGCACACTCACAGCCCGGCCACACCCTCCTCCTCGTCACAATAATATATAGTAAATATAATAATTCAGAAAATTCTATTACATTACAGTATATACATACTGTATATTGTGGCAGCATAAAAGTAAAGCATTTAGGCAAAAAAAGCTTAAAAGACTAAATTTTGCTTGTGTAATTTTCATAACATTGAACATACAGTATTTTTGCCCTATTTCTCTATATGCTATAATTAAAGGTTGGACTATGTACATCATTTTGGTTGCATTACTTCTTACTAGTTTCAACGTCTCATGTCATAAGCCATGTGTTTTTAGGATGCTCTGTCAAATTAAACTTAGTTTAAAATGTTGAAAAACACGCCTTCTGCTGTGCTCGGTCTAATTGTATTTGAACGCAAGAGAGTATCATTTGTGGAAGACTGTGCTGTCTGCTCTAGCTTGTTTGATGAGGCGTATTGCCTGTAAAGCTGGTGCACTGACTGCCCCCTACTGCCACAAATTTGCAAAAACATCAAGGTGGAAAGTCAAGCTTGAATTGCTCCGATGGCAGGAACATTTCTTATTAAAGAATTTACTTATGGGTTGGGTACATGATTAATTGTGTTGTTTTCTTTTAACACATTATATTTCATATAGTTAATGGCACTAAATTAACACTTCAAATTGATAGCCCTAATTATATTATATTATAAATATTTGTTATACACAAATATTTCACCACAAATTGTCAAAATGTACCAATAAGAAGTTAAGTACTCCATAGAGCTGTAATACATAACATAACATCCGTACTTGCCCTCTCATCTGTACCGTTGGGCATCTGTTTTTGCAGAGTAACCCGCATATACAGTATGTGTCTCTATATCTTCAGACAGTGTGACAACTCAATTAATGCGAGCATCTCAGGCCTGCTGTTAGAGGCGCTGTGCTTTTGTGGGCAGGGTAGATTAACAACCTGTCTAAAAGGTTGTTTATGGGTAACACAGCTAAAGAAAATGTGATTCAGTGAGGCTAGCTGAAAGGCAGAGTGCAATGAAGTAAATATACACTGGAGATAAAGGCAAGGATAAATAACTTTCCAGTTTTCATCTATACAGTGAAAAATGTGGATGTTAAAGACACTGTAATCACTGAAATACCAGGAATACTTGAAAACAAGGACTGCTGGAACTCAATCAGAGCCTATTAGATTGTGTCTTGCCCCCCCCACCTTAGATTAAAGAACTTGGTTCAGCAAGGCAGGCAAATAAAATATTGATAGGGAGGTTCAGTGGAGCTTGTCCCTAAATCATTAACATTTAACGAGTTTATCACAGCTTTCGATATGAGATCCTTGATCAAGTCACCCAATTTCTCCCAAACTAAGGCTTGATATGCCACTTCGGATTACCGTCCTCACTTTTGTTCTTTTTGTTGAGTTATTCTAGGAATTCAGCAGCACCTGAATGGTATAGGCGCTCCGGGAATCTTAAAAATCCCAGTTGATCACTTTTGAATTTTAATTTAATTTGCAAGATGACACAGGAGTTGTAAAACATTTAACACTGTAAAAACATTATGTTAAAAACTGAATTCTTAGCAGCTCTTCAGTACGAAACTGTTTTAAACTGCACTTTACTGTGTGAGTCGCCCAGTGTCACTGGCATGCAAAGTTAAAAAATATTCAATGCTTACTAAATAGGGCTGTCAATAATTCATTACACTCATCCAATTAATTAATCGAATTCATCGCATATGTAAATATTTGCTGTGAAAGGCCCTCAAATAGCAATAATTCAATATATTATGATTAAATAAGTACATATCTTTTACTTATTTCACAAGTAAATAATTGTAAATATAATATACAGTATATTATAAATATACTGGATAATTCAGATAATTAAAATGCATTACATTTTTGCTTTATGCAGATGAATAAAGCATTAAAGGAATATTCTGGGTTCATTCAAGTTAAGTTCAATCGAGAGCATTTGAGGCATAAAATTGATTACCACAAAAATTAATTTCGACTTGTCCCTCCTTTTCTTTAAAAAAAGCAAAAATCTGAGTTACAGTGAGGCACTTACAATGGAAGTGAATGGAGCCCACTCCGTGAATGTTACAATACTCACTATTTCAAAAGTATAGCCACAAGATGTAAAAAATATGCATGTTGATTTTGGTGTGATAAAATCACTAACTAACTTTTTCTGTGTAAAGTTATAGCCAATTTTACAACTTCGTTGCCATGACGATGTAATGTCAACAAACAATAAAACCATAAAACTTTACACCCCTAAAACAAATTTACACCTCAAAAAATATATGAGTTTTAACAGAAGAATTAATGTAAGCATGGCTCTAACCAGCTATGAGGTCACCGAGGTTCGTACCTCAGTAATTCTTTTATTTTAAACAAAAAATTTTGAAGCTATATACAATTGAACAACATGTGACTGCAATTTCTTAATTGCCAGGACAGTTCATATCAGAATCAATACACAAAGGTCACGAGGCAGTGCAGCGCATTGAATCTTTCGTTCAATATTTATTCAAAAGGTTTTTTTAAAACATTTTTGACATTTTGACTGAATATTCCTGTTTTTATTTGGGTGGTATTCATATAATTTAGCAGCCGAGAGGACAGAAGAATTATTCAAATTTACTTTCTCTTTAAATGCTGTCAGCATGCTATGCTAAAACTAGCAAACAAGGCCTCTGAGGTTTTCATGTGAGTTCTGAACCTGTGAGTGTTGGCAGAGGTCAAGATCCATTTGTTTCTGGTCTGGATTGTTGTTATGCAGACAGCTCTATTCATCAGTCTAATGGTCCTGAGAGGGTCGATGGCCGTCTCTTACTGGATATGTTTTACACAGATGAATCTGACCGCAGCATTTCCTGCTTGTCTGGCCTCCTTCCTGCTGTGCCATGGCTCTGATTGGCTGAGCCACGTTGATTGATTGGTCTCTGTGCTATCAGGTGTTGGGAAAGATGTGGAGGGGAAACAGTTTTTCTAATTAAATGATGTCATCAGTCTTCTTTCATGACCTTAATCAAGTATGTCAGGGAACTTCAGTCTTTTAAAGTCAGCTAACATTGGAGTCTATAAGATCTAACCTTGTTAATCTTTCTTTGCATTTAGCTATCTTATTACTTAAGCAGGCTAAACCATAAGGATGTCAAGTCCTAAGACAAATACTTAATCTCCAGTGCGGTTGGAGTGCTACAGTTTGGACTAAGGAAAGTTGAATACTAGAACAGACCGCCACAGGACGTTCCAGCTTGATCTCATGGACATTACATGACCATGACAATTTTTGCAAAACAAAATTATGAGCTTCATTGAAAGTTTCGCTGCAGTTTCCATTCAAATGTCCAGATGGGGGCGCCAAAAGCAAGTGAAATGGCATAGTAATCATACAAGGTTTTTAAGGTGAATATTAGATGGAGGTTTTAATGTGTAAAACGTACCTTCCTAACCTAAAACTTTAACCTTAACCTAAACAATAGTGATCTAAAATCAAATGAGAGGTAAACAAAACAGACATCCTTACCCTTAATCAACAACTAAACCTAACCAATAATGTTGTAAAAGCAAATGCAACATGAAAAGCACTTTTTCTGAAGCAACCACCTCATCTTGTGTCGCTTATATTACACTTTTGTCTCACATGGCAGCTTGCGTGCTTGACTGGGCTCAAACCATGGTGTTTAGAGTCCAAAGTCCAACACTCTATCAGGTGAGCTACCACACAAGCTACTCACATTGGAATAAGTCTTTGTAAACGTAGGCGAGTCCAGGGGCGGATTGGGAAGAGAAAAAGTCCCAGTTCTTCCTATGGCCACTCCGCCCTTGGGTGAGTCTAAAAATGTATCATTTTTCAAATGATGCATTATAGTAAAATTGTTTCTATATCATAACCTTGCAGTGTGTGAGTAATAGTGCGAAAATAAGCGTTTATAAAGTCATAATCAGCTGTTGTACTTGTGATTTGTGTGAAAGTGAATAAAACACACAGATGTTGTAGCGCATCTAGTGTTAATTTCACCTGGAAACGGCGACGAAATGTAGAATTCAGCATATAAAAGTGAGTTTGCAAAAATTTTATTAAAGTAACATTCATTCTATGAAACTAGGTTGGTCTGTTCTTTGACCATCTGATGCATATTGCACATAAAACTGGAAAATCGCAAGCTCAAATCAAATTGTCTGATTGCTACGCAACTTTCGGGAGTCAAAGCACATGTGTTTTAGAAGTCCACCAGGAAACAATATCGTGTTTTAAAGGAACCAGGTTGATATTGAGTGCTTTTGAGTAAGAACTAGTCGCTGGATTTACCAAAGTTTGAATGTTTCATGGCATCTCTGACAGATGTTAGGCAGTTTTACGAGCGAAACTGTATATTTCACTTCGGTTTCTGTCTGTGAAATCATTAGGACTTAATACTTTAGGACTGACAAAAGTTATAATTTCTGTCGTATCTGTCTTGGCTTTCACTACTTGGGTTGATATGTTCATTGTCTTGTAAGTTGCTTTAATAAGAAAGAGTCAGCTTTTTCAGCTTTTTCTAATAAATGTAAATGTACTAGTGGGTCAGTTCCATAAGGAGAAGCCATGCTGTCTATTAAACGTTGTTATGCATTCAGCAATTCATGAGGTACACAACTTGATTATGTCTAACTGAGCATCAAACTGAATTACAAAGATGTAGATAAAAATATAAAATTAAAACGGCAATTCTAACTATACTTAAGGAGATGAACAGGCCAAGGATAGTTCACCCAAAATGAAATATCAATAGTCATTTACTCACCCTCATGTTTTTTTCTTTGTTCCATAGAACACAAATATTAGGCAGAAAATTAGGGACTGTCTCCATTCTCCTTTATTGTCTGGAAAACAATGTAATGAAAGTGAATGGTTACTGAGGCTAACATTCGGCCTAACATCTCCTTTTATATTCCACTTCCACAAAAGAGAAAGAGTCATATGGGTTTGGAACAATACGAGGGCGAGTAAGTATTGACAGAATTTTCCTACTTAGTCTCATATGAACGTTACTATAACAAAATTTTTGCAAACTGACTTATACGTGCCGAATTCTGTGTTTTTGTACATTATAGGTTAGGTTTAGGTGTAAGTTTAGGGTAAAGATGTCTATTTTGTGTCTATGTGATTTTAGATCACTATTGGTTAGGTTTAGTTTAAAGTGTTAGGTTAAGGAAGTACATTTTACTCAATAAAATCTAAATCTAATACTTACCTTAAAAACCTTGTCTGATTACGACACCATTTCACGTACTTTTTGCACCCCCCGCTGGACATTTCACTGGGAAACTGCAGCGAAATGTAATTTAAGGCACATCATTTCGTTTCGCAAAATTGTTGCCACGGCCTTGTAATGTTCATTAGGCCAGGCTGAAATTTTCATTTTTGGGTGAACCATCCCTTTATGTCTTGCCTGAGCTGACTGGCTCATGTAAATCACCTCGAAAGTGATTGGCCTTTTTAAATCCCTCACAGTCACATTGGCCGCTTTCCCTCAGCCAGCTTTGCATATTACCTCACCAGAGCTGGAGAGCAGTGAAGGAAGAAATGAGAGATGGATAGAGACATGATGAGATGATAGTGAAGGATGAAGACATGAGAAGAGAGGAAAATGAGATGAGTGGGGCGAGGACTCTTCGGGTTTATCCAAAACTCTTCAATGAAGTCTGAATATAATACTATTCCTTACAGAAATTTACCATGATAACAATAGTTTCATCAAAATAATGTTACAGCAGTTATTGATATTACTGTAAAATCATAAATTAAATGAACCCTCATGTTGTTCCAAACCTCATCTGGCTGATCTATAAGTATATTCTAGACACATGTGGAGGACAATGTTTTATCACTGCATATGTTTAATAGTAAATTAATTATTGGAGTGATCATACTGTTGTGTTGTTTATGGTCTAAAGGTTTTAGATTCCACCCTCAAAAAGGTCAACACAAACTACCACCATTGTGTCTTTGTGTTGTGATATTTACCCTCTGGTGGCTGTAGCAAATGTACTGTAAGTTGCCTCTACTAAAAGAATCTGCTATATGACAAATAGCCCAATAAGAATAACTTAACAATCCTGTATCTGTGTCTGTATATTAGACTTTCCTCAGCTGTCCAGTGTGAAAGATGTTTGGGTTGAGAGTGGAATGCTCTGAGGTGTAGTCAAGAGATCTGGCCTTCCACTCAGGTAATCAGAGAGTATTATGGGCTGCGGGAAACTGGCGCTCACAGCAACAGTCTTCACACTGCACTTAGTTCATTACAGATAGCATCTGATACGGTTTGTGGTGTGCATGTGTGTGTATTGTCATTGCAGTTACACCCTGTCTGTCATCGAACGTCTGTGCGATTTCATTTTGATGCAATTGATGCACAGCGACAGAAGCCGTAAATAAAGAGCGCAAATACATGACCCTGCCCTGCTCTGGCCCTGAGAGGGACTAAAAGGGTGTGCTCTCACGGGCTTAATCACTGCTGACAGACTGTTATCCTGCAGCGAAACGCGGTGTGTGTGTGTGTGTGTGTGTGTGTTTGTGTAAAAGGGCTTCATTGTTATTTCAAAGTAGGAGTGGGCGTTATAACCAAAATCTAATCACCATATAAGTCATTTTATATCACAGTAACAGAATATATTGTATTGTAGTATAGTTGTTTTATCTGGAAATTTAGGAAAAAATGGTTAATATAAAAATATGAAAAATGGTTAATAAACATGTAGTATTCTCATGTGATTATTGGAACTTCATGGACTAAAAGAAAATATTTTTTTAATAACATATAAAATAGCCCTGGGTCAGTGCAAAAACAGCTTCACATTATGCAACAACTGAGTGAAAAAAAGAAACAATAAAACATTTAAATATATTATGAATATCATATAGTCAATTTATAATCATTTATATATACTGTATATACATATATACAATATACACAGTATATACTGTATATATATATATATATATTCAGAAATCAATATTTGGTGGAATAACCCTGATTTTCAATCACAGCTTTCATGTGTCTTGGCATGCTCTCTGCCAGTCTTTCACATTGCTGTTGGGTGACTTTGTGCTGCTCCTGGTGCAAAAATTAAAGCAGCTCAGCTTTGTTTGATGGCTTGTGGCCATCCATCTTACTCTTGATCACATTCCAGAGGTTTGTCTAGAGGTTTGCTGAGCTGCTTGAATTTTTGCGTCAGGAGTGGCATAAAGTCACCCAACAGCAATATGAAAGACTGGTAGAGAGCATGCCAAGAAAATCAGAGTTATTCCACCAAATATTGATTTCGGAACTCTTCCTAAGTTAAATTAGTATTGTGTTGTTTAAAAATTTATATGAACTTGTTTTCTTTGCATTAGTCGAGGTCTGAAAACACTTGCATCTTTTTTGTTATTTTGACCAGCTGTCATTTTCTGCAAATAAATGCTCTAAATGACAATAGTTTTATTTGGAATTTGGGAGAAATGTTGTCAGTACTTTATAGAATAAAACAAAAATGTTAATTTTACTCAAACACATACCTATAAATATTAAATCCAGAGAAACTGATAATTTTGTAGTGGTCTCTTAATTTTTTCCAGAGCTGTACATATATATACATACAGGTGCATCTCAATAAATTAGAATGTCGTGGAAAAGTTCATTTATTTCAGTAATTCAACTCAAATTGTGAAACTCGTGTATTAAATAAATTCAATGTACACAGACTGAAGTAGTTTAAGTCTTTGGTTCTTTTAATTGTGATGATTTTGGCTCACATTTAACAAAAACCCACCAATTCACTATCTCAACAAATTAGAATACATCATAAGACCAATAAAAAAACATTTTTAGTGAATTGTTGGCCTTCTAGAAAGTATGTTAATTTACTGTATATGTACTCAATACTTGGTAGGGGCTCCTTTTGCTTTAATTACTGCCTCAATTCGGCGTGGCATGGAGGTGATCAGTTTGTGGCACTGCTGAGGTGGTATGGAAGCCCAGGTTTCTTTGACAGTGGCCTTCAGCTCATCTGCATTTTTTGGTCTCTTGTTTCTCATTTTCCTCTTGACAATACCCCATAGAGTCTCTATGGGGTTCAGGTCTGGTGAGTTTGCTGGCCAGTCAAGCACACCAACACCATGGTCATTTAACCAACTTTTGGTGCTTTTGGCAGTGTGGGCAGGTGCCAAATCCTGCTGGAAAATGAAATCAGCATCTTTAAAAAGCTGGTCAGCAGAAGGAAGCATAAAGTGCTCCAACATTTCTTGGTAAACGGGTGCAGTGACTTTTGGTTTTCAAAAAACACAATGGACCAACACCAGCAGATGACATTGCACCCCAAATCATCACAGACTGTGGAAACTTAACACTGGACTTCAAGCAACTTGGGCTATGAGCTTCTCCACCCTTCCTCCAGACTCTAGGACCTTGGTTTCCAAATGAAATACAAAACTTGCTCTCATCTGAAAAGAGGACTTTGGACCACTGGGCAACAGTCCAGTTCTTCTTCTCCTTAGCCCAGGTAAGACGCCTCCGACGTTGTCTGTGGTTCAGGAGTGGCTTAACAAGAGGAATACGACAACTGTAGCCAAATTCCTTGACACGTCTGTGTGTGGTGGCTCTTGATGCCTTGACCCCAGCCTCAGTCCATTCCTTGTGAAGTTCACCCAAATTCTTGAATCGATTTTGCTTGACAATCCTCATAAGGCTGTGGTTCTCTCGGTTGGTTGTGCATCTTTTTCTTCCACACCTTTTCCTTCCACTCAACTTTCTGTTAACATGCTTGGATACAGCACTCTGTGAACAGCCAGCTTCTTTGGCAATGAATGTTTGTGGCTTACCCTCCTTGTGAAGGGTGTCAATGATTGTCTTCTGGACAACTGTCAGATCAGCAGTCTTCCCCATGATTGTGTAGCCTAGTGAACCAAACTGAGAGACCATTTTGAAGGCTCAGGAAACCTTTGCAGGTGTTTTGAGTTGATTAGCTGATTGGCATGTCACCATATTCTAATTTTTTGAGATAGTGAATTGGTGGGTTTTTGTTAAATGTGAGCCAAAATCATCACAATTAAAAGAACCAAAGACTTAAACTACTTCAGTCTGTGTGCATTGAATTTATTTAATACACGAGTTTCACAATTTGAGTTGAATTACTGAAATAAATGAACTTTTCCACGACATTCTAATTTATTGAGATGCACCTGTATAATAAAAACATAAAGTGCTAGAATTTTTTTTAATTCTGATTAGATTAACCACATTCAAAGCTGTTGAAAAATTAGCCTGATCTCATGAAAATAACGTAACTGTGGCAACATTTTAGCAAAATTGCATTACATGGTTCTGAGCGGAAATGTCCACTAGTAACATTTTCTCCTGAACAGTTAATGCTCTACTGAGTACCAAACCTACCTCCGTACCCTAAACCTTAAACCTAACCGATAGTGTCAGAAAAAGCAAACGTGAGATGAAAAACACAATTGCTAAAGCATCCATGAAAATTTTGGTGCTTCTATGAAACTTTCGGCTCACTTGCTCTTCAGGGCTCATACTCCATTCCTTTGAATTGCAAGTGCAACACTCTTTCAGTTGAGCCACCGCACAATTTGGTCGCAATCAAACAAGCTTGGAAATGTAGTTGATTATGTAATGCAAACACTAAAATGCATTGCCTTACAAGCAATGCACTTTAGTAAAAGTGTTTAAATGTCTTAAGATACCGTTCAGAGCAAAAAATGTTTATGAATTGATAATCTGGCATTTTACTTGTGGTTTGTGTAAAAGTGAATAAAAGATTCAGAGTTTCACCAGGAAACAAGCCACGTGAAAATCATTTTGTAAAAATGTAGGTATAGTGACATGTTTTATGAGACCAGGTTGTGTAAAATAGCCGATATGTAACATTTGTACTTCTTCCTTGTCTTTACTTTTTTTGTCAAGTCAAAATGACCAAAGTCAAAATGACGATATTAAGAAAATTGCTTTCTTGATACATGTTCCTGTTCTTATTGTGTCTTATTGTGAAGAGCAGATACACTTATTTAAAGTTAATAAGGTCCATTCTGATTTCACGTTGACTTTAAAATACTTTTTGTATTTAAAATCCAGTTATTTCCTCTCATTGAATAATGGCCAATAGGAAGAATGTTACAGAATAAATCGCAATGGTAATATAATGCATTATTAAAGCAGTACAGGAAATTTGCCATTTATTATACAATCAAATATTTATTAGATTAGACACATACAATAATAAGGAGAGTACGAAACAAGGTCTCTTTGTTTTATTGAGAAAAGAGGTCTCGTTCTATGAAAGACTGCTCTCTCAGGAGTTCATCCATTCCTTTGCGTTGTGTAATATCACCAGGGCCACCTCTGTGCTGCTAATACACAGTAAAATCAGTGATCCACATGACTCAAGGACTTTTCTTTGCCTGAGGTGGTGCAGTAGCTGAAGTACAGACAAAGAAGCATGCAATGAGCTGAGAATGGTGTGGTGTTCTCACAGTCATAGGTTTATACTGCAGTAAATAAATCCTCAAAAACAGTGTTCTCCTCACAATGGGTTGTGTGGTGATATAGGAGGAAATTACTGTTACATGTGTTGCATGATTCAACTCGTTTGCAGCGGCAATGACAGAAAATTAACTTTTTTGTTAAGGGGCAATATTTGCCACTTGGAATTCATTTTCAGGTGCATTTTTTTTGTTTTGTTTTTACTTTTAAGAAGGCATATTCATCTAACAATATAAAACGTGGCACTTTTATGTGAAATACTTTAATTCAATTAAAATAAAATTAAAATAAGAATTTGAATAAATATATATATATATATATTATTATATATAAGATTTTAGGTGAATTTGTTTACTTTTAAGAAAGTTCTTTTTTTGTCTAACCATATAAAAAGTGTTGTCCATTTATATGAAATATTAAAATTGAAGAAAACAAATAATTATTTAAATAAAGAAACAAATAAATATGTTTGAAAATTATTTTCAGGAGCATTTTTACCTTTAAAACCTTTTCTAACCATGAAAAAAATTAACATGTACTGTATATCAAATACTTTAATTCTACTGAAATAATTCAGATAAAACCATATTTTAAACAAATAAATAAACAAAATAAATAAATATTTTAGAAAATTGTTTTCCGTTGCATTTTTATCTTCAAGGAATTATTTTTTCCTAACCTTATAAAACACATTAACACTTGAAATACTTAAATTAAAACAAATAATCATTTAAATAATAATATTTACAACAAATAAATACAAACATAAAACATTAAAATGGAATTAGATAAATTATCAATCTGAATATTTCTGGCTGTTCAAATCAACAAAAAATACTGAATTAGCTGTTATTAATATTATATTTTGATATAATTACATTTCTGTTTTTAGTTGGGTTTTTATTTCATTGAACTAACTGACAGGCTGACAGGTAAAACCCTTACTATTAGTAATATATTTAGTATTATAATAAATCAGAATTAGATAGGGATCTGGTGGCATTTTTGTGAGCCCTGATGAATTTTCTTTCTTTCTCTTTCTTTATGTGATGGAGTTTGAATGTGTGCTCTTTGAATGCCTGTATGCTAGATGATCTTTCATTTCCTCCTGTAATCCAGTGCAGGCTCAGACTCAGGGCAGCAGGCCTGGAGGGGGTGGGTGGGTGTGTGTGTGTGTGTGTGTGTGTGTGTGTGTGTGTGTGTGTGTGTGCCCGCCCATGTGGCCCATTGAAGGAGTCCCACAGGATTAACCCACATATCTCCTGACTTGCCCTGTAAAACTGGCCTGACACACACACCCACCCACACACACGTGCACAAAAACACAGCAGAGTATGACAGATGAATGCACATGCATGTGAGATTCATAAATCACAGCTAGAGTTGCAGAGAAAGCTAGTTGGCTAAAAATAGAAATGTAGGCTATATTCCTGAAAACACCGTACCACACACAATAATGCAAAAAATGTAATAATGGAAACACAAACACATGTACAGACAGAAATGCACACATATTTTGTTATGTAATGCAGTGACATTAATTAATTTTTAAGAGTGGCTTAAGTGTCCAAATCATCTAAATGGACTTTACATTAATACAAAAAAATGTCATATCTATCTATCTATCTATACTAAATTTCACCTTATAGGGAACAATAAAATATCTATCGATCTAGAACACGTCACAAAAGCCTGAGACAAATGCCACGTTGACTACAATACTTTTAATTGCCTTTTCAAATGTCAAAGCTGATAGATAGCGCAGAAGAAAAAAATGTGCATATAAACGGACAGATAAATTTGCACAGGTTAACCGGAATTGGATGGTCAGGGTCAAAGATGTGACATGTAGGGATGGCTGAGTGGGTGTGTCTTGGCTGTTAATGAGCGCTGACATTTCCTGTCCCAGCATGAGTACCTGAGCCCAATGGGTTGCCAGCAGGGAAGGAAGAGTCCTGCCGAGGCATGAGTGGCAAGTATAAGCATGTGGCTGTTTATGTCAACAGGCATATGGGAATACTGGCAGAGTGGAGATAGTGTGTGGACGGCGAGCAGAGCATGTGTTTGCACCTGTGCCCCAATGTGGACATGATTAAATGTTGTGGTTTGAGCTCTCTCTGGCGCCCTCATGAGGGGAAACAAGGGAAATGGAGCTTGGCAGAGGTTGTCTTTCCTGGTCTAATGCAGTATTTGAGTCCACTCTACTAGAAAGCAGGCTGTTTTATGCTACAGTATGGCTATTGTTTTTTTTTTTTTTTTTTTTTTTTTGATTATTTATTTAGGTTCTCTTCTCAATAAATAAAATAACAGCCACTTTAAAGAAAGCATACTTACAAAAAGTGTATACAGGTGCATCTCAATAAATTAGAATGTCGTGGAAAAGTTCATTTATTTCAGTAATTCAACTCAAATTGTGAAACTCGTGTATTAAATAAATTCAATGCACACAGACTGAAGTAGTTTAAGTCTTTGGTTCTTTTAATTGTGATGATTTTGGCTCACATTTAACAAAAACCCACCAATTCACTATCTCAAAAAATTAGAATATAGTGACATGCCAATCAGCTAATCAACTCAAAACACCTGCAAAGTTTTCCTGAGCCTTCAAAATGGTCTCTCAGTTTGGTTCACTAGGCTACACAATCATGGGGAAGACTGCTGATTTGACAGTTGTCCAGAAGACAATCATTGACACCCTTCACAAGGAGGGTAAGCCACAAACATTCATTGCCAAAGAAGCTGGCTGTTCACAGAGTGCTGTATCCAAGCATGTTAACAGAAAGTTGAGTGGAAGGAAAAAGTGTGGAAGAAAAAGATGCACAACCAACCGAGAGAACCGCAGCCTTATGAGGATTGTCAAGCAAAATCGATTCAAGAATTTGGGTGAACTTCACAAGGAATGGACTGAGGCTGGGGTCAAGGCATCAAGAGCCACCACACACAGACGTGTCAAGGAATTTGGCTACAGTTGTCGTATTCCTCTTGTTAAGCCACTCCTGAACCACAGACAACGTCAGAGGTGTCTTACCTGGGCTAAGGAGAAGAAGAACTGGACTGTTGCCCAGTGGTCCAAAGTCCTCTTTTCAGATGAGAGCAAGTTTTGTATTTCATTTGGAAACCAAGGTCCTAGAGTCTGGAGGAAGGGTGGAGAAGCTCATAGCCCAAGTTGCTTGAAGTCCAGTGTTAAGTTTCCACAGTCTGTGATGATTTGGGGTGCAATGTCATCTGCTGGTGTTGATCCATTTGTGTTTTTCGAAAACCAAAGTCACTGCACCCGTTTACCAAGAAATTTTGGAGCACTTCATGCTTCCTTCTGCTGACCAGCTTTTTAAAGATGCTGATTTCATTTTCCAGCAGGATTTGGCACCTGCCCACACTGCCAAAAGCACCAAAAGTTAGTTAAATGACCATGGTGTTGGTGGGCTTGACTGGCCAGCAAACTCACCAGACCTGAACCCCATAGAGAATCTATGGGGTATTGTCAAGAGGAAAATGAGAAACAAGAGACCAAAAAAATGCAGATGAGCTGAAGGCCACTGTCAAAGAAACCTGGGCTTCCATACCACCTCAGCAGTGCCACAAACTGATCACCTCCATGCCACGCTGAATTGAGGCAGTAATTAAATCAAAAGGAGCCCCTACCAAGTATTGAGTACATATACAGTAAATGAACATACTTTCCAGAAGGCCAACAATTCACTAAAAATGTTTTTTTTTTATTGGTCTTATGATGTATTCTAATTTTTTGAGATAGTGAATTGGTGGGTTTTTGTTAAATGTGAGCCAAAATCATCACAATTAAAAGAACCAAAGACTTAAACTACTTCAGTCTGTGTGCATTGAATTTATTTAATACACGAGTTTCACAATTTGAGTTGAATTACTGAAATAAATGAACTTTTCCACGACATTCTAATTTATTGAGATGCACCTGTATAGTGTACCTATAAAGGATTGAATGAGTGAATCTCACAAAAAACATGTTCAGATCACATTTCACCTCAAAATCAAAAGAAAAAAATTTAAAATAGATTTTGCATAAAGAGAATTAAGACTAAAATTTTTGCATTGTGACATTATTTTCAGGACAATTCATCACATTTCCCACTATATTCTCAATTCATTGACAGGTTACACCCGAAATGAGATTCACCCGAGTAGCACTTTGGACAAATATGAGACAAGAGTGAAGACTCTTCACTAGAGTAATATTAATAGCTTAAAAAGCTGCCATGTTGCAATCACATGACCAGCTGAATTCTACACACTTTCTTGGTAACCTTTATCTTGGTGCAAATACGATAATTCTACAATAAAATTGGTAACCAAAATGTTTGCTTTTGCATGAGGCCATGACAAATGACGTATTGGCCAGTGAAACATAAACAAAATATCACTCTCTGCACCTCAAGGCTGTTTGGAATAGCATACCATGCTACTCTTACATTTTCTCTAGTACATAGAATGTACACTGTGCATAGTATGCACATTTTCTGTATGCATAGAATACCCAGATGTCTACATTTGCTACAATGTGTATTATACAACAGAGTAGGGGAGACTGGGGCTGGCTGAGATTTTTACTCCAGTTAATATTTCTCAGGGTAGTTTATTTTTTGAAAGTCAATTTCTGCACAGCTACATACTTTGAAGTCTTGGCAAGTGGGGCAAGTTGTCATAATGGAACTTGTCACTAAACCAGTGGCGTAGGTTTTATTATGCGTCTCTTTAAAGGGATAGTTCACCCAAAAACGAAAATTCTCCCATGATTTACTCACCCTCATGCCATCTCAGATGTGTATGACTTCTTTTTTCTGCAGAATACAAATTGAGAATTTTAGAAGAATATTTCAGCTCTCTAGGTCCATACAATGCAAGTAAATAGTGACCAAGAAAAACAAGAAAAACAATTTGCCTGTGGAGTAAGAAAGTAAAAACAAGTTTACTTTCTTACATTTTCAATTTTAGATATTTTTACTGGACAAGACAAAAATACTTTTTCTTTGACATTTTTGTCATTTGTCAGTCTGAAGGTTCAAATATCACATAAAGGCAGCATCAAAGTAATCCATACGACTCAAGTGATTTAATCGGGATGCGAAACTTTTAAGTATAAACAAGCCCGGGGACTCATATTTTGAAATGAAGAAATGATGAAAAAACTATCTGCAACTATCAGCACAGATTTTTGCAGGTAACAATAGTTCCAAAAAGCAACTATCGACACCGATTAATCAGCAAAACCGATATATCGGTCTACCTCTAATATGTGTCCAGCAGATGAAAGTAAGTCATAAACACCTGGGCTGGCATGAGGGTGAGTAAATGACGAGGGAATTTCCATTTTTGGGTGAACTATCCCTTTAAATCTACACCTGCATTAAACAGCCTGTTATAGGCTTTTCAGTAAAACGTAAAACAGTAAAATAATTATAAAGCACAAAATCAATTATTAAAGGTGCACTAAGATTTTGCTAATTAAAAAAGTTTTACTCGTAAAAATATGAATAGCATTTTTTAGAAATATGTTGAAATAATATACACTCACATAAGATGAAGACTGAAATCATATCAGAAACCCTATAAAAGCAGATTAATTTTACATGGAGCGGGTCACCCCCTCATGGGCGCTGCCATGTTGACAACATATGACTCTGTGTCATGCAATGGTCATCAGTGGTACCAATGATGGTACGGTATTGATAAACAGGAGTGTGATCCATCAGACAGTCCAACCAGAATGAGTAAAAGTGGAAAGATAAAATGTCCAAACGAGAAGTCCCTGCTGGAGCGAATAAACAGCTACGACCTGCAGCTCTATCGGCGTGGCTCGTGGATAAGCAGCGCGACATCAAATGGCAAGTGCGAGCACAAAGCGGTGTTCAGCCGGCCGAGAGCTCACAAGTCGCAGCTGTCCGGTCACAGTCCGGTGTGCAACAATGTGCAAAAATTAATTTGGTTGGATAGAAGAATGTCCATTATAGGGATGTGTGTAATATGAGACGGATAAAAACACAGACTAAATGTAACAAAACAGAAGAAAACAAACAAATTTGGTGTGAAGCGACAGCACTCCAGGATGATGGGTGTCAGTATAGAGTCCAAAACCGCAAGTTATTCTAGGACCGATGGGATGAGTAAGAGCCAGCTAAATCCTTGCTAAAATCTTACTTAGTGTACCTTTAAACAACATACAAAAATATCAAAGCATTGTTTTGGAAAACAAATATAGTAATTATTAAATTGTACACATTTATAACCTCTGCTAGAGAAAACACATATTTGTGCAATTGGACTTTGACTCCAAATCTTATTGTTACTGAGATATAGCCTTTGTGTAAACTTCCCCATGTGACAACTAGCCCCAGTCTTCCTTGTGGAAGTAGTATTCCATTCTGAAGTAGCATTCCATAGCCTCAGTAAATAACATTCACATGGTGAGACACGGTCAGAGATGTAACATGTCACATGGTACATCATTATACCATCATTGTTCCTTCAAGTATCCATACACACATGCAAACTCACACCTGCACTTGTCATGTAACTGCAGCTCAGGCTGAACTGCAGGTGTTTGGTCACAGGGTGAGTCAGCAGAACTTACTGTGTGGATCAATCTGACTGACCTTTTTCCTCCTGTAACCTGTGGAGAGACGTATCTGATTGCTGTGTTAATGAAAGGGCACTTCTGCTGTTCCAGAGGCGAGCTCTGATTGGTCCTTGTCTTTAAACTTCAGTACATAAGCAGGCTAAAGCAAAATACAGGTCTTTGTTTCACATAAGCCACATTCATCTTTTAAAGGGATATTGACAGCCTCAATTAGGAGTGGTGCAAAACTCACCGCCATGATGCAACACTGCAAAAAAGTATTTTTGTCTTATACAAAAAAATATCTAAACATAAAAAAGTGAACCTCACTAAATTTAGTTCGATTTCTCCAAAATCAAAACTTTAAATTTTATGTTATTAAATTTATCTTGTTTTAACGATGCTTGGATATTTTTACTGGAAAAGAAGATATTTTTTTGCAGTGTATGGTGTTGTGGGTGGTTGCATGTAAATCAATTAAACAGTGTGGAATGCTTAATAGTGGATTTGATGATTCTTCAAAAAAGTCTATAAAAAATAAAAATGTTTGGTGTTAATCTTATTTGAATACCCAAGAAATATCCAAGATAATATATCTTTTAATAACTCTTTAATAACTCTGGTGCCTCATAATTCTGAGGAATCTGGTCATAATCACTGTTGATTTTTCTGATAGAGAAAGTATAAAGACCATTGCAGCCATCATAAGATTATGTAAGAGATTGTCTTATGTAAATCTTGTGTTCACAGAGATAGGCTTATTTAATTTGCTGGACTGTAGATGGCTCTGTTTCTCTGGAGTTCATGTGCGAATCACTGCAGTTTTTCAGCCTAGCTCAGACAACCTTTTGTTCTGCGATAATTTTTAATTGCCAAACCCCAAATTAGAATTTCAGTTTACAGGGAAATGCAATGTACTTCTCCCTTTACCTTTCATCATGAATGGACTGTTATTATTACATTATGCTTAATTTAGCAGACACTTTCTTATCCAACACTACTTAACAGTACTTTTCACAACAGTGGCAGTCCCCTTGGATTTACCTGTGATTTAGTGCCTTAATCAAAAGCACAGTGCTGATACCTTGGTTAGTAGTACTGGTCTGGTGCTGAAACCAGCACTAACCAACTTTCAAGAGAATCTTTATATTCCACCATTACACCACAAAGTGTCCAATAATAAATAAACAGAGTGTGATGGATCACCAAATACAATCAAGTACAAACCTCAAGTATAAACATAAGGTACAAACAATAGGTATAAGCAGTGACAGCTTCATTGATAGCAAGAGCAGTCCATCTCAAAGTAAGAAGACATGGCATGCTTAAACATACCAAGTGATGAAATGGATTTAATATCAACAGGTAAATTATTCCAATCTGCTGGGGCTTTAAACATAAAAGCTCTTTTGCCAATCGTTTTCTTAATATGAGGTTACAGAGAAATATAGCTAAGCATTGCCTAACTTGATAATTTGAAGTAAAAGGTACAAAATACTGTAGTAGATAAGGATAATTGAAATGAATACATTTGAATATATTTTGATGCCAGTGAATGTCTTCTTACATTTAGAGATGGCCAATTAAGTGCATCATACACTGTACAGCGATGAGTGAGAAAAGGAGTCTATTATATGCTGTGTAAAGTGGAGCAAGGTCTGATTTTAATGCGTTTAGATAGACAACATCACAATAGTCAAGAATCGGAAGTTGAGAGACAAGTTCCTTACGAACACTATGTGTAAAGCAATTTCGAGATCGATGTAAAACATTGATTCCAAAGTTGACTTTAAGACATGATCAGTGTGTAATTTAAATGAAAGTTCGGAATCAAGCCATACACCAAGATATTTAATTTTATCAACTTTATGCAGAGGAGTGCCATCATTTCAGGTTATTACACAACAACCTGTTTGGATTTAAGTTTCTGTCTGGTACCAAAGATCATAATATAGGACTTTGTTTTGTTGAGCATTAGTTTTATTATGTGAAAGCCAATCTTGTAAAATGTTGAAATCAGACTGATGAGAAGCTTGAATTTGTTGTAGATCAGGTCTAGATGTATATACAGGTGCATCTCAATAAATTAGAATGTCGTGGAAAAGTTAATTATTTCAGTAATTCAACTCAAATTGTGAAACTCGTGTATTAAATAAATTCAATGCACACAGACTGAAGTAGTTTAAGTCTTTGGTTCTTTTAATTGTGATGATTTTGGCTCACATTTAACAAAAACCCACCAATTCACTATCTCAACAAATTAGAATACATCATAAGACCAATAAAAAAAAAAAAACATTTTTAGTGAATTGTTGGCCTTCTGGAAAGTATGTTCATTTACTGTATATGTACTCAATACTTGGTAGGGGCTCCTTTTGCTTTAATTACTGCCTCAATTCAGCGTGGCATGGAGGTGATCAGTTTGTGGCACTGCTGAGGTGGTATGGAAGCCCAGGTTTCTTTGACAGTGGCCTTCAGCTCATCTGCATTTTTTTGGTCTCTTGTTTCTCATTTTCCTCTTGACAATACCCCATAGAGTCTCTATGGGGTTCAGGTCTGGTGAGTTTGCTGGCCAGTCAAGCACACCAACACCATGGTCATTTAACCAACTTTTGGTGCTTTTGGCAGTGTGGGCAGGTGCCAAATCCTGCTGGAAAATGAAATCAGCATCTTTAAAAAGCTGGTCAGCAGAAGGAAGCATGAAGTGCTCCAAAATTTCTTGGTAAACGGGTGCAGTGACTTTGGTTTTCAAAAAACACAATGGACCAACACCAGCAGATGACATTGCACCCCAAATCATCACAGACTGTGGAAACTTAACACTGGACTTCAAGCAACTTGGGCTATGAGCTTCTCCACCCTTCCTCCAGACTCTAGGACCTTGGTTTCCAAATGAAATACAAAACTTGCTCTCATCTGAAAAGAGGACTTTGGACCACTGGGCAACAGTCCAGTTCTTCTCCTTAGCCCAGGTAAGACGCCTCTGACATTGTCTGTGGTTCAGGAGTGGCTTAACAAGAGGAATACGACAACTGTAGCCAAATTCCTTGACACGTCTGTGTGTGGTGGCTCTTGATGCCTTGACCCCAGCCTCAGTCCATTCCTTGTGAAGTTCACCCAAATTCTTGAATCGATTTTGCTTGACAATCCTCATAAGGCTGTGGTTCTCTTGGTTGGTTGTGCATCTTTTTCTTCCACACTTTTTCCTTCCACTCAACTTTCTGTTAACATGCTTGGATACAGCACTCTGTGAACAGCCAGCTTCTTTGGCAATGAATGTTTGTGGCTTACCCTCCTTGTGAGGGTGTCAATGATTGTCTTCTGGACAACTGTCAGATCAGCAGTCTTCCCCATGATTGTGTAGCCTAGTGAACCAAACTGAGAGACCATTTTGAAGGCTCAGGAAACCTTTGCAGGTGTTTTGAGTTGATTAGCTGATTGGCATGTCACCATATTCAAATTTCTTGAGATAGTGAATTGGTGGGTTTTTGTTAAATGTGAGCCAAAATCATCACAATTAAAAGAACCAAAGACTTAAACTACTTCAGTCTGTGTGCACTGAATTTATTTAATACACTAGTTTCACAATTTGAGTTGAATTACTGAAATAAATGAACTTTTCCACGACATTCTAATTTGAGATGCACCTGTATAACAGTGTCATCAGCAGAAACAAAAATTATTGAAGATTGTTGGTAAGTTGTTTGCATAAATAGAGAAGAGAATTGGTCCCAATGTTGAACCCTGGGGCACACCTCTTTGTTGAATCATAAGATCAGATTTATTCCCATGTAGGACAACACATTGTTTTCTATTATTCAGGTATTAATTGAACCACAAAATTGCATTTTCAGAAAGGCCGAAAACATGGAGTTTATCTAAAAGCAGATAGTGATCAACAAAATCAAAAGCTTTAGTTAAATCAAAATAGACTGTACCTGTATGTTCACTGTTATCTGCAGCAGAGAACACATCATTGGTGAATGAGGCAATAGTTGTGGAGTGGTTAGACCTAAAGCCAGATTGAAATGGTGATAAGATATTGTTAGTACTGAGATAATGTGAAAGTTGATTATAAATTATCTTTTCAAAGACTTTAGGTATAGAACATATTGTAACATAGGAAGGAGATCACGGGAGGCTGGATTTTAATAAATAATCAAAGTACAAAATATTGAGGAAACACAGGAACAAAGAAAACATCCATGAGGAGACAACACAGGAACAAAGGAAACATCAACAATTGGAACTGGTCAATAAACAGGAGATCAAAACACAGATACATCTAACAACTGACCAAGGTTACACAGACATCAGGGCAATATATATACAGGGAAAAAAACGAGGTAAATGACACACAGGTGAGAACAATAGGGAACAGCTGGAAGTGATCAGGGCAGGAGATTATGGGAAGTGTAGTCCAAGGGGAATAGATGACAGGTCAAAACACAAGACAAACAACAATGAATTGTGACACATATAATGGATATAGGTGTATAATTGTTAAGATCAAGTACATCAGACATAACACCTGCGCTTAGGAATTTATTTGGGTGTGAGACGAGTATCCAGTCAAGCAGGGATTGGGTTCTAGGGGTGATTCTAGTCGTCTCATTAATTAGTTGGGTAACATTTAGTCTACTAAGTATATATTTTTTCTTTATCTAACCAGTTTTTGTTGAAATCACAAAAAATTTAATTAATGGCGGCAATAATGCAATTAAAGGACTCTACTGGCAAAGAGGGTGGCCTATATATGCTACCAATAGTTAAACATTTATTTGAATGAAAAATTACCTTAACAAAAATGCATTCACAATGTAGAGGCTCAACTGTGAGTATGATTAACTCATATATGAGATCAGAGGAAACATATTGCCACACCTCCACCCCTGGAGCATCTATCAGGTCTATAAAGAACATAATTTGTTAGATTTATTATTTAATTATCTTAGATGTTACTGTTGAGCCATGTTTCAGAGAGTGTAATACTATTAGGCTTGTGTAGCACTCCCATGCGCAAAGTAAGTCAATTTTAGGCACAAGACTCCTAATATTCAAATGAATGATTTTTAATCCTTTAACATCATCCAGTCTGGGAGCAAAAACTAACAATGGTACTGTCACTGATCTAATATAGGTTTGAAAGAAGTTGGATGCAAAAAAGCAATACAAGGTTGTAAAAATGTCAAGATTCATTAGATACAGTAGAACAGACATACAAAACACATAAACACACACACACACACACACACACACACACACACACACAAAAAAAACACAAAACAACCACACACTTCAAAAATGACCCAGCAACCCCAGACACCATATCCCAGAGCATTTCCGTGAGTAAACCGAACAGTCTAGGTAAAGACCATCTATTCAACTCAAAGCTCAATCTGCATTAATAAGTAAAAGAAGAAGAAAGTGTAGCTCCAAAAAAAAAAAAAAAAAAAACACTACACAAGCAGTATTTAACATTAACAGTTAGGGGCAGTAGTAATACGCTAGCAGGCTCAAGCATGGCAAAGAAGAAAAATATGAAGAAAAAGTAACGCAATCAGTTTGCGACAACAGGATGTAAACAAAAAACAACAACAGTTGAGAGAGATCAATACCTGTTGCATCCAATAACAACGACAACAACAACACAAAAAGAGTATTAAAAACAAAGAAAAAGAAAGAGCCAGATTGTTAGACTGTCATTCTGAAGGCTAGTATGCTACAATTAGCCGCAGCCTCAGTCATCAACCTCAAGGTAATCATTATCCTGGAGAAGTTGAAGAAGACATAAAGGCAGCTTCAGCATCTTTATGGCAGCTGAAATGCTGCTGTTTGCCATCAACAAAAACACCTCGTGTAAGGATAACGGAGAAAGTACTTCATATTAAGTTCACAAAGCTTGCATTTGACAGGATCAAAGACCGGGTGCCTCCTCATCATGTCGGCACTGAAGTCTGAATATATGTTGTTACGAGTCCCATTATACTCTAGCTTCTTTTTCTCCCTGGCAAGGCGAAGGAATTTTTTCACTTTATCCTGGAAGTTAAGAAGTTTGATCATAATAGGCCTGGGACTGGCTCTGCCATTTTGTAGGACAGTTGGAGAGCGGTAGGCCCTCTTAATAATCGGTGGAGTGGGAAGTTGTCTCATCCCAGAAGCTGTGGAATCAACCTAGACATGAAATCAATAATATCATTGCCTTCAAAGGACTCTTGAACTCCAACGAAGCGAAGATTGGAGCATCGACTTCGGTTCTCCAAGTCATCAACATCCAGTAGAAGCTGTCTTTCTCTAGCTGTTAAATACGAGCGACACACTCCTGCACATTGTCCTCATTAGCCCCAACACATTGCTCTAACAAATGAACTTGTTCTCCCAAAGTAGTTAAGGAATTCTGAATACTGCTCAGACTACTTTGAATGGGATCCACTTTTGCATCGAAGTGAGTCAGCATGTCAGTCTTGATCTGTTGAATGGCATCCTACAAAGTTTGGAGTGATATATCCCGCTCATCCATTGTGGCAAGTATGCAAAAAGATCAAATACACAAATCTCGTGGTTATGTAAAGTGACTTAGTTAATGCTTGATTATTTAGAATCAATTCATGTAAAAAAAAAAATATGTAGATCAGGATAAAAGAGAATTTACAAAGCTACTATAACAGCGACAAGCAGACTTGAGACGCGTTCACTCATGTTGCGGCCATCTTGTTATGATGGATTAGTCATAAGAATAATCCATTTAAGTAAATCATTACATTGCTCACAAAAATTCTTTAAAAAATCTGTATAATTTAGGGCTCTCGATTTAATGTGTTAATTCAATATTAATAAATATATAAAAAATTATGTGTTAAAAAAATGAATGCAATAAATTGTGCCCCTGGACCATAAAAAGGAATATTCCTACCATTGGAGCAAGCCAAGCTTGAAGTACCACCTTGTTTTTGTGGGTCCCAGTCAGCAGGGGGCAGTAAATGTAACTCCAGTTGGACAGGCCACAAACTACACTCGCTGAGCAGTGGACTACGGAGCCCCGCACATGACTTGCAGCGAAAATGTTTTTATATCGTGGCCACGAATTAAGAAATCTTCTTATTAATACGTGAGCACGTTTTATTAATTCGTTCCATATTTTTGTTAAATCATGGCCATGTTTTACTAATTTGTTCCCTCGTTTTAGTTAAATTGTAGCCACGTTTTATTAATTAGTTCCCTCGTTTTAGTTAAATTGTTGCCATGTTTTATTAATTCGTTCCCTCATTTTAGTTAAATTGTGGCCACGTTTTATTAATTCATTCCCTCGTTTCAGTTAAATCATGACCACGTTTTATTAATTCGTTCCCTCGTTTTAGTTAAATTGTGGCCACATTTTATTAATTTGTTCCCTCGTTTTAGTTAAATCGTGTCCACATTGTATTAATTAATTCCTTCGATTTAGTTAAATCATCGCCATATTTTATTAATTTGTGCATGCAATTTTTAATGAATCCATTGTCATTTTACTGTGTAGTGAAGAGACATCTGTGGCTGCTGTTGTGGACAGAGGCTGTGTTTCCCGATAACATTGCAACTTATGCTTTTCCGATCATCTTAACTAACGTTGCTTGTTATTTTACGATGGAGTAATGCCTGTTTCCCAAACCAGCACGTAGATCGATCATTATAAAGTAGAACTTAAGTGCTTCGTTACGGGAGCTGTCGGGAGCTGGGAGCTTCGTAATTGGTGCTGATCACTTTGGCCAATATAGTATGTCCAGGAGTTTTTCTTCTCAAAATGAAAATAATGTGGAAATACTGACAAACGTCATGGTTACTTGCATAACCTCCATTCCCTGATGGAGGGAACGAGATGTTGTGTCGATGTAGTGACACTAGGGGTCACTCTTGGGAGCCCGAAACACCTCTGGTCTTTGATAAAAGGCCAATGAAAATTGGTGAGTGGTATTTGCATGCCACTCCCCCGGACATACATGAATAAAAGGAGCTGGAATGCAACCATTCATTCAGGTTTTATGCTGAGGAGCCGAGACAAGATCCGGCCATTTCAGCGGGTAGTTCAGCGTTGTGGCAGGAGGGACACAACGTCTCGTCCCTCCATCAGGGAATGGAGGTTACGCAAGTAACCACGGCGTTCCCTATCTGTTGATGTAGTGACACTAGGGGTCCCTATACAAAACGCCGCAACTGGCTGAACTGTGTTACGTGAACTGGCGGTGTGTGACGGGCAGACCACTGTGTGCCTCATAGCCAGCGCACCAGGCCGACACATAAACTCCCCCAACATAGTTATGAGTGTCGAATGGCCCTTTGGGGACAAGTCAACTACCCAAAAGATAGAGACAGGCTAACCCAGTCGTGGCCTCTTTTCCCCTTCTTTTTTTCCACTCCCTAAAAAACAAGGGGGATTATCCGACTGGGCCGCCAGGTCTAGTTGGGGGGTGTCCCTCCCAAGGGGAGGACACCGTGGAGACCACACCTCGCCCAAAGAGAGGGGGGATATTTAAGTGGAAGTCTTCACGACCATGTGGAGAGTCTCATGGTAGATCCTACCCAATGGGGGAGGAGTTGCTACAAACATGGAGACTGTGGCAGAGGAGGCTCTGCCCAAGGAAGACGCAGTTTGCCAACAGGGAAACGAATTAGCAGAAGATGTACATCGCATGGAGTTTCCTTACAGGGAACCGCCATATGCGGAGCACCTACCCCAGAACAGGGCTCTTAGTTAGCACGTGTACTGGGCCAACAGTGAGTCTCTCCGAAAACTCGACAGCCACAGGGCTCGGAGGAAGTCAACCAGGGAACATAATTTGTGAACACTACTGGGAATTAATGGCACAGCTCAGAGGAGGTGAAAGGCACTATGTGCAAGCGATACACCCAGCCGGCTATCCCGGGCTTATCCGCTTGTATTGTGTGCCACTACCTGGGACGAAACCGGTTCCACCCGGAGGTTGTAGAACCTTGTAAAGGTGTTGGGTGTTGCCCAGCCTGCTGCTCTGCAAATGTCTGTTAGAGAGGCACCCCTGGCCAAGGCCCAGGAGGCCGCTACACTCCTGGTAGAATGGGCTCGTAGCCCTACAGGGGGTGCATTTCCTGCCTGAGATATGCCATAGCTATTGCGTCAAAGAGCCAGTGGGCGATGCTCTGCTTGGAGACAGCGCTTCCTTTCCGCTGTGCACCAAAGCAGACAAAGAGCTGCTCAGAGATCCTAAAGCTCTGCGTGCGATCCAAATAGATGTGTAAAGCGCGCACCGGACACAGCAACAACAGGGCTGGGTCTGCCTCCTCCTGGGGCAGCACTCGCAGGTTCACCACCTGGTCCCTAAAAGTGGTTGTGGGAACCTTGGGCACATAGCCCGGTTGGGGTCTCAAGATTACATGAGAGTAGCCCGGACCGAACTCCATGTTTCACTGACAGAGAACGCTTGCAGGTCTCCTACCCTCTTGACGGAAGTGAGCGCAGTCAGGAGGGCAGTCTTCAAGGAGAGTGCCTTAAGCTCAGCTAACTGCAAAGGCTGAAAAGGGGCTCTCTGTAGACCCTGAAGAACTACAGAGAGGTCCCATGAAGGAACGAGGTGTGGTCTGGAGGGGTTCAGCCTCCTGGGGCCTCTCAGGAACCTGTTGATCAGGTCGTGCTTCCCTAAGGACTTACCGTCCACTGTGTCGTGGTGTGCTGCTATAGCAGCAACGTACACCTTCAAGGTGGAAGGGGACAGCCGCCCTTCCAACCTCTCCTGCAGGAAGGAAAGCACCGATCTGACTGCACATCTCTGGGGGTCTTCCCGTTGGGAAGAACACAACTTAGCGAATAGACGGCACTTAAAGGCATACAGGCACCTCGTAGAGGGGGCCCTAGACTGAGTGATTGTGTCTACCACCGCGGGTGGTAGACCGCTTAGGGCCAGTAGGGTGCTACCAGGACGACTTACTCCTCGTCCTCCCTGACCTTGCACAGAGTCTGTGCAAGTAGGCTCACTGGGGGAAATGCATATTTGCGTAGGCCAGGAAGCCAGCTGTGTGCCAGCGTGTCTATGCCGAGGGGTGCCTCGGTCAGGGCGTACCAGAGCGGGCAGTGGGAGGATTCTTGGCAGGCGAACAGGTCTACCTGTGCCTGTCCGAATCGACTCCAAATCATCTGGACCACCTGAGGGTGGAGTCTCCACTCTCCCCTAAGGGTAACCTGCCGTGACAGCGTGTCCGCTGTAGTGTTGAGGTCACCCGGGATGTGAGTGGCTCGCAGTGACATGAAGTGATGCTGACTCCAGAGGAGGAGACGGCGGGCAAGTTGTGACATACAACAAGAGCGCAGACCACCTTGGTGGTTGACATATGCTACTGTTGCCGTGTTGTCTGTCCGAACTAACACGTGCTTGCCCTGGATCAATGGCCAGAACCTCTGCAGGGCGAGCAGAATTGCCAACAACTCGAGGCAGTTGATGTACCAAAGCAGTCACGGGCCTGTCCATAAGCCGGCGGCTGCATGCCCGTTGCAAACAGTGCCCCAGCCCATTTTGGAGGTGTCTGTCGTGACCACAACGCGCCTGGTGACCTGCTCTAGGGGAACATCATGTAGAAATGAGAGGTCGGTCCAAGGGCTGAAAAGACGGTGACAGATCGGTGTGATGACCACGCGATGTGTCCCACGGTGCCATGCCCATCTCGGGACTTGAGTCTGAAGCCAGTGCTGAAGCGGTCTCATATGCATCAACCTGAGCGGGGTGGCCACCGCTGAGGATGCCATATGCCCCAGGAGCCTCTGAAAGAGTTTCAGTGGAACTGCTGAATGCCTTCAAACAGGCCAGCACCGACTGTGTGCGATCGTTCGTGAGGCGCGCTGTCAAAGAGACTGAGTCCAACTCCAAACCGAGAAAAGAGATGCTCTGAACTGGGAGGAGCTTGCTCTTTTCCCAGTTGACCCGAAGCCCTAATCGGCTGAGGTGTGAGAGCACCAAGTCCCTGTGTGCACACAACATGTCCCGAGAGTGAGCTAGGATTAGCCAATCGTCGAGATAGTTGAGAATGCGAATGCCCACTTCCCTTAACGGGGCAAGAGCTGCCTCTGCAACCTTCGTGAAGATGCAAGGGGACAAGGACAGGCCGAAAGGGAGGACCTTGTACTGATACGCCTGACCCTCGAATGCAAACCGCAGGAAGGGTCTGTCTCGGGGTAGAATCGAGACGTGAAAGTACGCGTCCTTCATGTCTACCACCGCGAACCAATCTTGATGCTGGATAGCCCCTGGCCACCTCGCCATCGAGGGTAGTGAGGGCGGGGGAACTGAGAAATCGGGACCGGGCAGTAAAAGGTGCCTCCCACGATTTTGTCAGCTCCTCGTGCACTTCCGGGAAGAAAGGCACTGGAGCGGGGCATGGCTGCTTTGAGCGGCACCGTGAGCCCAGGAACCAATCATTGAGGGTTCAGGGGAGAGCGGAGGGTTCCACTCTAGCCCAACGCTCGTGGCCACCCGGGAAAGCATGTCCGTCATCTCTGCATCAGCCCGTGACTGGGCAATTGACCCCGAAGGTGGGAGCCCAGCTGAGGCTTCTGTGTCCAACTGGACATGCCCGGTCTCCGATGCTGTGCTCGAGAGCTCATCAGCTTCGCGGGCTCCGAACAAGAGGTCGAACTCGCTGTGAGACGAGCCGGCGGACTCATCCGGAAGCCCGATCGGGGCAGATGAGCATGCTGGGGAATGGGAGGTCCGCGGGGGGATACCCGGCAGAGGCGATCCCATTGGGGTCCCCAAATCGCCCCCAGTGCTAGCCGTGCTGGCCTCAAACCTATATGTAGAAGGACCGAGGCGTGGGGGAGCTTTCTCAGCAAATATTAATAAGAGATTCATTGATATATTAATTTATGATATATATATATATATATATATATATATATATATATATATATATATATATATATATATATATACACACACACACTGGCAGCCAAAAGTTTGGAATAATGTACACATTTTGCTCTTATGGAAAGTATTTCCATAACTTCCTGTAGCACTTGCCATAGATGTGGCTGTCTTGTCGGGCACTTCTCACGCACCTTACAATCTAGCTGATCCCACAAAAGCTCAATGGGGTTAAGATCCATAACACTCTTTTCCAATTATCTCTTGTCCAATGTCTGTGTTTCTTAGCCCACTCTAACCTTTTCTTTTTGTTTTTCTATTACAAAAGTGGCTTTTTCTTTGCAATTCTTCCCATAAGGCCTGCATCCCTGAGTCTTCTCTTTAATGTTGTACATGAAACTGGTGTTGAGCAGGTAGAATTCAATGAAGCTGTCAGCTGAGAACATATGAGGCAAATGTTTCTACTTCACAAACTAGAGACTCTGATGTACTTATCCTCTTGTTTAGTTGTACATCTGGCCTTCAACATCTCTTTCTGTCCTTGTTAGAGCCAGCTGTCCTTTGTCTTTGAAGACTGTAGTGTACACCTTTGTATGAAACCTTCAGTTTTTTTGGCAGTTTCAAGCATTGTATAGCCTTCATTCCTCAAAATAATGATTGACTGACGAGTTTCTAGAGAAAGCTGTTTCTTTTTTGCTTTTTTTGACCTACAGTAATTTTGACCTTAAGACATTCCAGTCTATTGCATAGTGTGGCAACTCAAAAACAAACACAAAGACAATCTTCAAAGACAAGCTTCATTTAACAAACCAAATAGCTTTCAACTGTGTTTGATATAATGGCAAGTGATTTTCTTGTACCAAATTAGCAATTTAGCATGATTACTCAAGGATAAGGTGTTGGAGTGATGGCTGTTGGAAATGGGCCTGTCTAGATTTGATCAAAAATGACTTATAGTGATGGTGCTGTTTTTTACATCAGTAATGTCCTGACTATACTTTGTGATCAGCTGAATGCCACTTTGGTGAATTAAAGTACCAATTTCCTTCCGAAACCGCAAAATCTGTACATTATTCCAAATTTTTGCCCGCCTGTGTGTGTGTGTGTTTGTGTGTGTGTGTATATATATATATATATATATATATATATATATATATAGATATATAGATATTAGCGGTAGTGGGCTTCTTTGCAAATATCGATATGTGATTAATTGTGATTTAATTTGATTAATTACTCACACACAAGCCACATGATCAGTGACTGAGTCAGAGGGGACAGAGAGGGGGAGAGAGAGAGAGCACAAAAACACATTTCCTAAATCAGTATTTTTGTCTTTTTTTCCCCCAGTAAAAATATCTAAACATGCTTACAACAAAATAAATGTACTTCAGAAGTAAAATTGTGTAAGAGAATATATCCTGAACTTCCCCCTTTGTGTTCTCATGCTTTAGGCATAAATCTAAATAAATTGTGTGTGATTTATGCTTAAAACAAGAAAAATGCTATTGAGTGAATTCAATATATTCTCTGAAAACAAGTCATAATATCTTATGCACGTTTGCTTCTCAAGTACATTTATCTTGTTTTATGGATGTTTAGATATTTTTTACTGGAAAACAAGACAGAAATACTGATTAAGAGAATGTGTTTTTGTGCTCTCTCTCTCTCAGTCTTTGTCCCCACATCAGAGTGATTGATCATGTGGTCTGTGTTTTTCCCATCGGGCTTTGAGTTGTGGAGTTTTATGTAAAGTGCTGCAAAGGCCAGTTCCACACGTTCACTCTCTTAAAGTAAATCTTTTAACATTTGATCACCTCTCTGCCACACACTGCTGGGTTTAAATGACTATAAACTGATGTGGTAGCACTCTAACATCTCTCCTTTTCATTCTCTCCCTCTCATTCTTTATTTGCCATGCTGAGCTGTGTGTGGTTTGTGTATCGGGACCAGGACTTGGCAGTGTTTTGTGACAGGAGGAAAGACACTTACGAAAACAAACTAATCTATATGCTAATTATTAAAAGTAATCATTAGCATTTACATGCTTATATTTCTGTAGAGCAGGGGTGCTTATTACGTCGCTCTACCAGTCGATCACAAGACTACCATTGGTCGATCTCGATAACAGGCCAAAAGGGAAAAAGAATAGAAAGAGAAATGGCAAAATAATGATAATCTTTAAGGATTTACTTTTTATTTCCTCGCTTCTGCAACCATGCACTGTTTGACTGACAGATGGCTTTATGTGTGTACGCTTTGCATGTATGTGTGCTCCGAGAGCGCTCATGGTAATGCGCATATGCGCCTAAACGGTCAAATATACTTCAAAACCAAAAGCTTTAAAAAGTATTAATGTATTAGAGGTTAATCAGTGAAGACCAGCAAAAGTTTTGTCACATTTTATTTCATTCTGAATGTTTACTTGGAAAGTTGTAAAGCTGTTAAAAAATGCACTGTTTTCTTTAAAGGTATTTTTTGTTCAGTTGTTTTTCACTGATTCTTGAGATAAGAGACAAAACACAAAAAGTTTTAAACCTTGTCATATAATATAATATAATGACATTTATTATATGGCATTTATCCACTTCATAACTTATGTTGTGTAGACTTACTCCGTCAGACACACTAAAAAGCATGCTATTTTAATTTGATCCATCCAATAAGAGTGTAAAGTCTTTATTCATCTAATAATGGTGTTCAGTAAAGGAGAAAAGTAATAAAATACATTCTATAATAAATTTTTTTTTCTGTTTTCACACTATTCTGAAATTTTTTTTATATTTTTACATCTTAACCATGTGTTGTTAACCACTTCTTAGCTTCAGTGGCGAATTCTCAGGGCCAGCAAAGCATTCTCTGCTGGGCTAACATGCCAAATAAATAAATATTTTTCATCCTTTCATTCTCAATCACCTTTTTGCCTATGTATTTTTAATGACTTTCCACTCTTAATTAATCTACAAACAAATAGAGAAAAACTAAAAGTTTATCCAGTCAGAATTTATTCCTTGATGCTTACAAGCGAAGTGTGACAGCTGTTTCACAAATCTCGTGCCCAAAGCCAAGCTCGTTAGCAGAAGCAGCGCTTGAGTCTGAGCTTCACCCCCTCAGGCCTTCAGAATTTCGACAGAATCCCTCAACAGTGAAAATGAATGAGCAACTAAAGTCAGATTGTCAATTGATTCATCAGCCAATCAGATTGATTTATTTGTTCTTGGTGGGTGTGATCTTTAGGATATGTCCAGGTCGAGGCCTTCTAGCTGGCCTTGAGTGACGCAATCACGCTTTAAGTGATGTACGTAATTTGAAAGCGAAGAGAGCAACATCGTCATCACTGCCGCTACCGCATTGAGAAAGAGATCCTTATGGATTTAAAAACACGAGCTGTTCTGCATGACTGTGTGATTGTTTAATTTATTAAACAGGAAAGGAGGACTGATTTTCACTTCAAGTAAATTGGTAAATGCTTTTTGCATTGTTATAGCAACATCAGGAGTTTTCTAAGTGTAAATTAGGCTGCTTGAGCATTCCGTGTCAGATCAAGTTTTGAAAAGTAGTGCTGTGTTCCATTCAACTCGGAAAGTCGGATTTTACAACTTCCTACTAGGAAAAGTGCAATGAAATGCATCTTGAAGGCAGAATTACAACTTGTAGGCTCGTGCAGAAATTCTCAACTCCGATTTCGCCAAGATGCAGGGGCATGATGTCACACAAACATGTCGACACTCAGAGAGATATACAAAGTAAGTGATAAACATTCACTTTATTAAGTAATATCGATAAATTAGTTTGTTTCCACATTACATGATATTAAAGCTTGTTTAACAAACGCCTGCAGAAACAGGTGTATAAAACATTATAATCTCTTTTGATAATCGTACACCTGAAGCACAAATGCTAGCGCTGCAGCATTGTTTATCAGTTGGGTTGCAAGGAGACATCTCTAATGAGAGTCACACCCCTGCTAAGCTAACGGGAGCGTTGCAGTTTTGTTTCCTTAAACGTCATCTTCCAAATATCAGGGAATGGAATGCATTTATGATCTGAGATATCAAGTAGGAATATCCCACATCCAACTTGAATGGAACGCAGCTTAACCATGTACCTTGATGAAACAAAAATTTATTGCAAGCAACATTTAAATCGCAGATATTATTAGATAGATTTTTCCTTGGTAGATTCATATGAAAAATTATGATTTTTGATGTTTATTTCACAAAATAGTCATGCGGCAGTTAAAATTAGGCTTGCTTGAGCATTAAGTGTCCTTTCAAGTTCTGGCTTACGTGCGTGGACATGTTTTTAAAATGTCAGTTGGTATTATTAGTTGACTGCCATGTAATGTATGAGCATAGTGTCTTAGTGTATGAGCAACTGTGTTTTCTTAATGGCATGAATCACACTGAAGGCCTAGACTTAAAATGCACGGCCCGCGGCTGCTTAGCTTTCATACATATTTTACATGGTAGATCTTGTTATAATAACATTATAAAAAAGTAGATCTAATTCCACAGAAGTGTAAGCACCCATTTCTGTAGAGTAATGGAAAAAATGTATGAATTGTCTACAGAATAAAGGCCTAGGTGTATTTCGTTTTTGTGTGTTCCAGTTTGGATCGCACCCTGCTGACTGCATTGCCTTTCTGAGCATACTCTTCTGACCGTGAACATATTCAAAGCATGCCCACTACAGCTTTGTTGTGATATCTTAAGTACAGTCAATGGGCGGTGCATGCGCCGATGATGCACACAGACAAGGTCTGCGTGTCGAAAAAACCTGGGCCATACACGGTCAGGTCGCGCAGACTGTGCTGGCGACGAAATTTGTGTCACGCATACTGTGCGTGGAGCAATTAGCAACGCGGACAACCGAAGTATACTCAGGCCTTAAGGCAGCAAGATTTTAACTGCACATAGAGAACAAATATGTTTCCCGAATACTCTTCCTGTCTACCATTGGTTGAGTAACAAAGTACTGCCCCATGATATTGAAAAAAGTGACATAAAAAAAGAGCCTTGACTTGAACTCATGGATTTATGACTTGAATTGCTCAATATTTTAGTACTTGGGACTCAAATTTGACTTAATTGCAGTAGCTTTTGCTGTGGACTTGAGATGAGTCACTTTGTACAGACAAAGCCTCAACTTTCTGATGCATGCAGTGATTTATTAGCATCAAATGTGTGTGGGAAAATGTGTGTGTTTGTCCCAACAAGCAAACAAGTCATGAGTCAGTCATGTTTGATACCAATAAAAGACTGTGGTGCGAAAATCAGATGCACAGACAGCGACACAGGAATGCAATTTGCTAATCCAGGCCCTGTGGATTAACAACATAATGTGAGCAAACATTTATTGTTGCTCACAGTGGTGTAGTTTGCTAGCTGTCTTGAATATTTTATTATTTTACTAATCAACTGTCATGGCCTCAGACCCATAAATCCCAGTATTTTCTATGATAGATACTGTACTTGCATAGCATACTGGTATGTTAAGCAGTATATGTAGCACGGAGGAGGGCGGGCCAGGCCAGAATGACGCACGCACGGACCCCAGTCAGCCTGTTGAGGCGAGCGAGGGATAAAGGCGACTGGAGACGGCAGTTCGAGAGAGAGAGAGAGCTACAGGCAGCTGTCCTGCATGTTTGTTTGTTATTTGGCTTTTGCTTTAAATTCACTATTAAATTATGAGTTACACCTTCAAGCCGGTTCTCACCTCCTCCTCTGCGCTACAGTATATTTTTATTACACGGCATCCTGGAATACTCAATTCTGATTTGTCAATGGTGCCAACTAGCTGTCTCAAATCTCTGAGTAACAACAGCACATCCACATATTTGACCGCTCATCTGGGTATTGAGGGCCATGTTTCCTGCTTCTCGGATCACTATGCGATCTCTACATGTAAGCTAATAAAACAGCTGATGACCCTGTTGGGGTTTATTTTGCAATAACAACCAGCTGACTACATTATCCCTTACTAATTACTCTGTTCTGGCCTGGGGATGCACCGATCTAGAAATTTCCTGTAACTGGAAAAGTTACCCTGTAACTTTGGATCTTCTCCATCTTTACTCGAGGCTTGACTTGTAGTCTAAAGCTTGAGATTTTTAGGCTTTTGCCTTATTACAAAAAACAGGCCAGAATTGTCAGCTACAAGAGAAGCAGAGCTATTGCCAGGACCACATTTGCTTTCAACTACAGCCATTCTTTTTTTTTGTTTGTTTGTTTTTTTTTTTTTTTTTTGCAGTTGTTCTATTTTCAAGAGGCTTTTTCCTCTTTATTAGACAAGTAATCACCCACATGAGCACCACAGCTCAACATCCCAGGACCACATTTGCTTACACCAACAGCCATTTTTTACTTTCTTTACAAGCAGACACACTCTCACAAGACCACAATCTCACACAAAGTCCACCTCACTTGAACGCAGCATATAAAAAGCAGAAAGGCACAGATGGCAGACCATTTTGTGAGCTTTGCACAGGCAATGAGTGAATGCTGCACCTGTTATATTTAGCTGCAGTGTGGAGCATTGGGAGATGGGGGGGGGGGGGGGGACTTAAAATCAAAAAGAAAAGGCATCTGTCTCGCATGGCAAAACCTTTCCTTCCTCAGCCTCTCCAAAGACTCCATCCTGACCCACTCCGGCAGCCAAGCAAAACTGTGCATGCACATTTCGCCAGAATTTTGTTAAAAATAGAGCTCTTGGTTATTCAACACAAAAAGCTTCTTTCTCTATTCATCAGTTTAGTTTTGGATAATTTTGTGATACTTTGTATGGCATTATTTTTTTTAATTGTATTTGATTCCTTTAGTTTAACTGGTGGAGCATGCTAAAGGTCATAAGTTCAATCCCCAGAGAAACAACTAATGATAAAATGCATACATTGAATGAATTGTTTTGGATAAAAACTTCTGCTAAATGTATAAAGGTAAATGTAAGAAAAAATTACTAGTTGGACTTGCAAAATCAAGCATCGCTATTATTATTGCTTATATTTACAGTGCGGCTGACCGAAGCTCATAGAGAACAATGGTTGGGCTTGACTTGGATCAGTAAGGAACCACCAAGTAATCACCTACTGTAAAACACACCTAGCAATTCCCTAGCAACCACCTAGAATACCCTAGAAACTGCATGACAATGTGCCAACAACGACTTAGTACATTTTAGCAACTGTAAAGCAATGCCCCGGCAATCACCCACAACACCCTAGTATCATGTTGGCAAGTTTAGCTCCTGAAAACACCACTCACATTTTCCTCAGAAAATTAAAAAATCTAGTACATCTGTTTTTTCCAAGTTTCTTTTTGATAACATTTGCATTGGTGAGGAATATCTGATGATGACCAGCAGGTTGTCATTGTTTGTATATGCTTCTGCTTGCCAGAGATGTACAAACCGTTGCATCAGTGTTTTAGTCTCTCAGTGTTGCAAAGATCAGAATAGAATTCCATGGGGTGTAATGCTTTTTTATCAGCCTGAGTCAACAAACCTCAGCCAGTGAAAAGAAAGAAAGGAAAAAAACCTATTAAAGCAAACAAACCAACACTGCCATGTCTGCAAACCCTCTTTTAGGTAAGGTGAGAGTATGTACATTTTTGTCATTTAAAGTCTGACAAGGAAATCTGTGAAGAGGCAAAGAGACACAACAAACTGGAAATGTGCTCTGTTTTATATTTAGAACTATGAGAACTATTGTTGTTTATTTACTGTACTCATGGGACTCATTAACTAAATTACAAGCAGACCTTTTTAATCTTCTGTCTTTTGCGTGTTTTTGGCATTTGTTAAGATTGTAGACATAAAGAAGCATTTTTTAATTATTCGTAGTTTTACTGTAAAAAGTAAATGTTTTTCCTTCACTGTCACTATAACGTAGTTACTATAACTGTTTAATGACATCTTATTATCTCTGCCTATAATTATCTCCTGAATTTTGCTCATTGTTTCTGAGTTTATGAAGTTAGATATCCTTAATTTATATATTCCTAGTGTCTGTCTTACCTTTGTATAAGAATTTTGGAGTCTATATGGAAAATTATTTTAGGTTATGTTGTGTACTTCACAGTCAGTGTTCACAAAACGCTAAGTCAGGGTTCCCCAATTAGTTTTCACTAAATGCCAAATTCTGTCAACAATACAAAGCCAAGGGCCACTGCCCTCGATATTATGACAAAGTGTCTGTGCTGCTGCTATTATTAGTAGTGTTATTATTGTTATTATTATTACTATTATTGTTTTTGTTGTTAAAAGAGTCACAACATTGTATTCTGATTTTTTTATATATACGTTCTTTTTCTCAGTATTAGTAGCCTGTTTTATTTATTCAAACTATTATGAACATTTTGTTTGTATACAGATACACAAAACTGCACAACTTTGCCTGTAAAAAAACAAAAAAAAACTTTAATGAACAATCTGGATCTCCATGCGAGTCAGCTGTTCCTGCTCAACTCCAAATGGGATATTCTCCCTGCATTTTCCCTAATTATAGATTCAATTATTACACCTAGTAGCATTATTATTGTTATTGTTCTTTAGGATAATATAACAGTATTGCAGTCATTTCAATAAAGACCGTGGGCCAGTGCTTTCTTGTATATTATTTTTTATATAATGCATTACATCATATTTTCCTGTACTATACATGTTATTCTTAATGTGCACTATCCCATGTGAATTTACATGGTTTTTCTCTCATTTAAACATTTTCAGCAGCCGCCGAAGCGAAATTTCGGGCCACCGAAAGCAAATTTTATGATATAAAGCACAGAAAGCAAGATGAATAAGCGGGGTAATTGAAGACTGGTATCACTTGCATGTTGCGTGATCCGCCGAGAATCTCTCGCGCAAGTGATGCGCTCTTCTCTATCCTATTACTGTGTACTGGAGCATGCAGGTGTTAATATGACAAATCACAATTCATCATTTCATGATACATATTTCATGTTTGCTTTTCATTTTCAGAAGAAAGAATGGCTGTGTTTGACATGCCAGACTCAGAGAGCGATGTCAGGGAGCTTAGGGGATATTCCTCCTCCTGTGCCACCATCCCTTGGATCTCCCAGACTACCAGGCCCAGCCAATCAACAGCAGCAGAGAGGACCCTGTCAGCAAGCTGCGCTGAGACCTACCGGCCCTCAGCAGCAAAAGCAACCTGGTGCTCAAGTAAGTGGTCCTTTCTCTCCGGTAAAACAGGGGGCACCACAGTCCAAGGGCCCCTCGCAACAGATTCCTGGAACTAAAGCTGAGCCACAAAATCAAAATCAAGGCATTAACAAGAAAAAAGCTATGTCCAAAACAGAAAAAGATGGGGACGTCAAAGCATCGTCTAAAAAGGGAACACCGGATAAAAAAGATGAGAAGAAAAGTAGTGGCATGCAGAAATCTAAACAAGATGATGTGAGTGACCCTCCGTGTCCTCATCACCATTGTCTTTGTCTTTCATAACAAATCATGTTAACATGCTATGATGGGAATATTATATTCCAAATCATTTAGTTAATGTTATCTGTACTCACAGCAAGTTTAAAGTTAACAATCTCAGTTGCTAAGATAATCACTATTTCTAGTTATGTTTACAAGTGCACAGTGATGAATCAATTTTATTTATAAAACACATTACCCATTACAAAGGACTGATGATACCAGACAGCCCCATGTAACCATTTAATGTACCATACACTGTAAAAATAAGCTTTTCCAACATCACCATTGTTAATAGATGCATGCCTTTTTATTTAATGCATATAACCATATTAATAATAACAACATTTATGTTTATAAAATTTTCATCAGGATTTATTTTCACTTTTGGCCTCATCCTCTCCAGGTTTTGCATGCTTGGCTAATGTACTATGCCATTTACACATTTTGATTATGGTGCTTTATAATTTTTCAATTATTTATGTTTTTTATTTTGGACATCTGTCATTGTAATTAAAATGTTTGTTGATCAAATGAGAAATGACCTAATGCAATATGCTCTCTCTTTTTACAGGATTCCAACAAGTCTAGCACGCAGAGCCTGAGTGATACAGGCTACTCCTCAGATGGGATATCCAGCTCCCAGAGTGAGATTACTGGATTGATCCAAGAGGACTCTATGAAGCTAAATGAGAGGGGAATCTCAGACCAACGCAGCCCTCCAAGTCCATCTGAGCTCACAAAATTGGAAAGTTCAATGCGTCCTTTGCTGGAGTCACATACAGGCACTGACCAAGGCCAGCATCGTGATGGAAAGGACACCGCAGAACAGCAGAGACCTCAATCTCTCACTATATTAAATGATCAGGAATTTGAATCAGATGAGGAAGCATCAGATGATCTCAGCTGTAAATTAAGACATGACTATGTGGAAGACAGCAGTGAAAGTGGCCTTTCTCCATTACCAACCAGACAGAAGTCACAGAAAGACATAACAGATGAGGAGTTCATGAGGAGACAGATTCTGGAGATGAGTGCAGATGAGGAAGATATGGCAGAGGTTGAGGGCCACATAAAGACAAAAAGGAGCCATAAACACAGTGGAGATCTTGGAAAAGAGAGACGTCGCCTCACACAGCAATCTAGCAGTTTTGAGGAAGACACTAAAAGCACTGATAGCTCATACAAGTCAGGTGAAGCAGATGACATGATGGCCTCCCAAGGTGGTCTGAGACGATTTAAAACTATTGAGCTAAATAATACAAATAGCTACAATCGTGATATGGAACTCAGCACAGATCATGACCTCAGGGAGCCTGAGCTTGAGATGGAAAGCCTCACTGGGTCACCAGAAGAAAGGTCGAGGGGGGAATACTCTTCAACCCTCCCAGCAACCACACCGAGTTATACTTCTGGTACTTCTCCCACCTCTGTGTCATCAATGGAAGATGACAGTGATAGCAGTCCCAGCAGAAGACAAAGGCTTGAGGAGGCTAAGCAGCAAAGGAAAGCAAGGCATAGATCCCATGGCCCACTATTGCCCACAATTGAGGACTCCTCAGAGGAAGATGAATTACGAGAAGAGGAAGAACTCCTGCGAGAGCAAGAGAAGATGAGAGACCTGGAGCAGCAAAGGATTCGCAGCACAGCCAGAAAAACTAAACGGGACAAAGAGGAACTGAGGGCTCAGAGACGCAGAGAGAGGTCAAAGACACCACCTAGTAACCTCTCACCTATTGAAGATGCATCCCCAACAGAAGAGCTCAGACAAGCAGCTGAAATGGAAGAGCTCCACAGATCATCCTGCTCAGAATACTCTCCCTCCATGGATTCAGAGGCAGAAGGTTTTGAAATGGGTTCAAAGCTTTACAAGTCAGGCAGTGAATACAATCTTCCTACATTTATGTCTTTGTACTCACCAACAGAGAAAACATCTGTTGTCTCACACTCAGCAGCAGATAAATCATTAAAAAGTGCTGAAGAGGTTTATGAAGAAATGATGCGGAAGGCGGAGTTGATGCAAAAGCAGCAGCAATGGACACAAGGAAGACAAGGACAACAGGAAAGAGTCCTTCAGCCAGACAGTAAACATCATTTAGATTCTGGAACAGCGTCTTTGAGTCCAGGTACAAGTCCTACCCAGATCTCAGCTCCAGTCACATTCTCTGGAAATGATCCTGCAGGAAGAGAGGCACAAAGGCTGCATGTTACACAGAGTCATTCACAACAAAGTCAAGTTAGAATTAGCGCCCAAACCTCTAAGGTAGGCCATCCTACTGGTACCCCACAGTCTCAGGTTAGGCAGCCTTCTCCTACACAATCTCAAGGAAGACCTGGTGTTCAGGGTACAGCACAGGGTCAAGTGCTTGATCCTGGGGGATCCTCCTTAACATCAAAAATGTTCTCATATTTTAAAGGCTCAAGTCCTTCCACATCCCCTTCTACTTCACCCACACAAAGTCCCACTCGTACCCCTGCACCTTCCTCCACAGTGGCAACCGTTCCAACCACTCATATCCCTCATAGAGCTGGAGCTCCACGCCTTGCAAGACAGCAGTCCTCCCAAGATTCCCCAGTCATGGTGATTACATTGGGATCAGCAACCAGCAGTCAACCCACCAAACCAGTGACTGTGAATTCCTCCACCTCACCTTTATCCTCACCAACAAAAGACAGCCAACAGAAAATTTATCATACTACAACAAAGTCGCCCACATCTCCACAGAAATATCCAGCCCACCCAGCACCTCAACATAGGGCACAGATATCAGAGCGAGTTAATGTAGCTGTAAGCACTGCCATCTCTTCTGGTTCCACATGCAGTGGATCTCTTCCTGTGGGAAACATATCTTTGTGTCGAATCTCCACAGTCCCTGGTACCTCAAGCATTGTGGAGCAGGGCACAATTGCCCCTGGTAGTAATATAGTGGATCTTAGAGCACCAATGAAGCCTGCCCCAATCATCATGACAGACCAGGGTATGGACCTAACATCTCTGGCTTCTGACACACGAAGGTACTCATTTGATGGAGAAATACCCCCAAATCGCCATACTGCTGTACAACCTCTTATCATGAACCTAAATGCACAGGCACAACCTCAGGTGACAACAACTACACCTACAACAGTCAGTGTGACTGTAGCAGCATCAATGTTCATATCACAGCCAAAGCATCCAGTTGTGTATGGAGATCCATTGCAAAATAGAGTTGACTTTGGTCAAGGAGTTGGATCTGCAATTTGTCTTACCCAGACCAGGGCACTGATCACAGATCCATCTATTCCAAAAATAGATGCATGTCTGGAAAATCTAGGCATCCAGCAGCAGCAACTTCAGAAGCAGCAACAGAAGCTTCAGCAACAACAAGAGCTCCTTGAGCAACAGCTCCAGCAGCACCAGCAAAATGCTTCTTTCGCTAGGTTCAACTTGGCTAATCAAGTCCAACCAATATTGCTGAAAAAGGACATGGTGGTAAGCCAGATCACAGGTGGAGTTACACAAACAGTGGTCAGTTCCATTCCTAAGATTTCTCCACTACCTCCACCACCATCATCATGCTCTGCATCTTCCACCCCTACACTTGGTCATGACATATATGGCGGGGTGGCTTTGGAGCTAAAGAACAAACCTGCTGTAATGAATCTTTCCACAGGGAAGCCCCAAGTAATGATGGTGCAGTTGGATGAGAATAATGCTCAGGGAGGAACAGTGACTCAGCTTGTTAAAGGAGAGGATCCTCCCCCACCAGTAGAGGTCCTAGATCTCACAGGGCAGATTAAACCAGATAATCAGTTAGCTTGTTGTGATGTTGTCTACAAGTTGCCATTTGCTGGTAGTTGTTCAGGTCCTTTTGCTCAGAGAAGTAAGACAACACCCTCAGAGGCTAATTTATCTGTAGAGCCATCTCAAGCTCCTGGGCAGCAAAGCCAACCTGGAAAAGATGGCTTTCAAACAGCAAATATACAAGGGGCAGCAGAAGAACACAAAGCTTTTACCTTGCCTCCTTCAGGACGACTTCCACCATCAATGTCAGACAACAATCTAGCAAGTTCAGGTCTACAATATTATCAAAGGACTGATGCTGGGGACCTAGCAGTGGATTTAAGCACCGTAAATCAGGCCTATGAAGCAGGATATCTGGGAATGAGCACCCAGTATGGATCTTACACAGATCTACGGCATCAAGGAGGTGATTCAGCTCAGCCATTACCTTTACGAAGATATGGTTCCATGTCCAATATCAATGCAGAGTATGGCTATCCTTCTCGTGACCTTGGTGGTTTTCAAGAATCCAACCTTGCACAGTACAGTGCCACTACAGCCAGAGAGATTAGCAGAATGTGTGCTGCTCTTAACTCCTTGGAGCAGTTTGGTAGTCGTTACACCAGTAATCCAGATCTTCTGCAGTACAGCGCTGGGAGAGGAGGCCCTGCAGCTAGACTGAACTTTCAACAAGGCCTAGCATCTATTAGAGCCAACCTATTGTATGGTCCCGATGGCAGACCCACAGTACACAGTCAAACACTAACAAATCTGATTAATGCTAGACAAGCTAACCTAAGGTCTTTATATCCCCCTGCTGTAAGGACAGCTGATGGCATGATATACTCTACTATTAATACCCCAATAGCCTCTACCCTACCAATCACCACCCAGCCTGCCCCTGTCCTCAATCCTATGTTAAGAGGTGTATATGGACCTTACCCTTCAAGCAATGTAACTGCTGTACCTCTGGCTAGTCTCACCAGGTTGCCTCAAGTCACCCCAAGAATGCCTCTTACTGCCCAAGGACCTTACAGATATCCTCCTCCAAATCGTTTTTCAGCAACAGCTCAAGATACTTCCTTGGGAAGTGTGACACCAACTAGTACCACCCAGGATGTTCCAGTTTATCTGGGGAAGCCTACAACAGCTACCAGTGTGTCAACAACTGCATCAACAAAAACTGGTCAACCTTTTTCCAAATTAGGTATGCAAAGTGTACAACCAGCTCAGACAAGTGCAGTGCCAGTCCAGTCAGGTGTAAATGAACAGGCTACCTTCACTCATATTTCAGTAGAGGGTACTACAGCACAATTCCAAATGCAAACACAGTCCCAAACTCAACCACAGTCATTGGTCAAAAGTCAGGAACAATCTCAAGCTCAATGCCAGCCTCAGACACAGCCTAAAAAATTAACAGTGCCACAAAAACAGGCCCAGACATTTACCAGAGTCTTTCCAGATACGGCTGCCAGTACAACTATTACCACTTCTGCTAATATTGAGAAGGAAAAAGAGGAGGAACGACTGCACTTACAACAGGAGCAACTCTTGCAGCTAGATCGAGAACGTGTTGAGTTGGAGAAACTGCGTCAGTTGCGTCTTCAGGAGGAGTTGGAAAGGGACCGCTTAGAGCTGCAGAGGCACAGAGAGAAAGAACATCTGCTCATGCAGCGGGAGATTCAAGAATTACAGAACATCAAACAGCAGGTTCTTCAGCAGCAACAGGCTGAAAGAGAAACCCAGTTGGTTATGCAAAGGGAGCAGCTTGCACAGCAGAGGATGCAGCTAGACCACATTCAGTCCCTTCAACAACAGCTCCAGCAGCAGCTTGAAGAACAGAAAAGGCAGAAAACAGCAGCCATTGAGGCAGCTGCGGTAGCCGCAGCAGCAGAGGCGGCGGCTGCTTCAGCAGCTGCTGCAGCAGCAGCTACGACAGTTCAAGGTGCCATTCAAGGTGTTATGGTTGGTGGAGCTACACCTCAAACTATCTCATTTATCTATGATCAAAGTGGTAGAATTATTTCACGAGAGGGCCAGAGTGTGCAGATCTTGCCTTGTGCCGATGGGCAGGTGGTCCAGGCGGTGGTGTCTAGTAGGCCTTTGCCCAGCTCTTCCTCAGAGATGTCCCTCAATAATAGCAAAGATCATGGAGATGGCCGGATTATGAAGAAACAAAACTCTATGCCCCGTTTGAGAAATGTGTCAGAGGATGAGTCGGTCAAGAGAATTGCAGATTGCAGTGTCCAAACTGATGATGAAGACACAGAGGACAAACTCATATCTCGTCGCCGTAGAACCAGACGTATAGCTGACTGCAGTGTTCAGACAGATGAAGAGGACCAGGGTGAATGGGACAGTCAACCAATACGCCGCAGGCGGTCAAGATACTCCAAACACTCTGAATCTAGTGCAGAGACCAAGAGTGAAACATCAAAAGTATCTAGCATTGCCATTCAGACCACCAATGACTCCTCATGTCAGACTGAGTCAGACCAGTTAGGCAGAATATCTCCAGCCATACACATTACCATGGCTGAAACATCAAAGGTAGAACTACTTCACTACATATCTGCTCCAGAAAGAACCCATAAGGGAGAGAGTTTGGCCTGTCAAACTGATCCAGAGGCCCAATCCCAAGGAGTGGTTGCTCCACAGTTGAGTGTTCCCACTACTGTTAGCCCCTATTCCACTAGCTTGCAATTAGTTGGTGTCACTTCAGCCAAGTTTGAAAGAAGAAAGCCGGACCCACTAGATATTGCAAACCAGCAGCAAGCTCAGCAACAGAATGAATCTCTATCCCGTCAGCCACCCAAATCTCCACAAGTGCTGTACTCTCCAGTGTCTCCATTGTCCCCCCATCGTATGTTGGAGACTACCTTTGCCTCCAGTGAGAAACTTAACAAGGCTCATGTAACTCCCCAACAAAAAGCCTTCACTGTAGAGTCACCGCAGAGACATCAGACTATTCCAAGGCCCATAAAGAGTGTTCAGCGTTCCATGTCAGATCCCAAACCTCTCAGCCCAACATCAGAGGACCCAGCCAAGTCCAAATTCTTCCAATACCAAAACCAAGCCAGCCCAGGAAGCCAGGTATTAAACCAGTTCATTGTTTTTTTAGAAAGTTCTTTACAAAAGATTTTTTGTTCCAAGTTACAGATACAGTTACAGTAACTAGAGCTTGTACATACTAGTGTCAGATAGTTTAGTGCAACACATTCAATACCAATTCTCTAGTTTTTACGCACATTTAAAGACACGGTCTATCTGGCATTAGTATGCATTTTTTAAAGAGATATATCACCCAAAAATGAAAATTCTGCCATTCTTTACTCACCCTCATGTTTTTCTAAACCTGAATGACTTTATTCTGTGGAACACAGTAGGGGATCTTAGTCACCATTCACTTTCCTTTTTTTCTCCATACAATGAAAATTCAAATGAAGTGAATGGTGACTGAAGCTGGTTCAACTTAACATCTTCTTTTATTGTTCTATTTAAGAAAGAAAGTAATGTGGTTTTAAAACCAAATGAGAGTAAATAAATGATGAAAATATTTTCATTTTGGGGTGAATTAACCCTTTAGCATTAATTTTCACTTCTCAGAAGCTGTTGTCTTTGACCATTATGTACCCTGATATTTTCACCTGCACACACACACACACACACACACAAACATGTTGGTGTGGCTATCCTTATGAGGACTCTCCATAGACATAATGATTTTTATACTGTACGAACTATAGATTCTATTCCCTAACCCTACCCCTAAACCTAACCCTCACAAAAAAACTTTCTGCATTAAAAACAAAACAAAAACAAAAACATAGTTTAGTATGTTTTTTTAAGCAATTTAAATTATGGGGACACTATAAATGTCCTCATAAACCACATTTATAGCATAATACCCTTGTAATTACCAGTTTGTAACCTAAAAAAATGTCCTCATAAACCACCCAAACCCGCACACACACACACACACACACACACACACACACACACACACACACACACACACAAACACACACACACACACACACACACACAAACTGCTATATCTGGCAAAGTCTTAGAAATGCTAGAGGGTGGCACAAAATGTAGGCATACTGGGTCAGCCCTGCTGTCTTCCGGCTTGTCAGCAGCTGGTCAGAGAAGTCTGAGTCTTTCATTCTCAGTGTGATTCCTGTCTAAGGAATGACCAGCTTGTCGGGAAACTATCAAATGCATTCAGAGACCTGCATACAAGCTAAAATGAAACTATTTTTATTTGTTTTCAACTAAATTTCGTAATGGATTCTCCATAACTCTACAATAGGTATGCAGAAGTCCAGTTTCTATGTACAATTATATTTGTTGTATATTTCATGTAATCTATTAACACAAATACTTTGTGAAATAACTAATTCTCTTTTTAGAACAAAAATATTCAGTGCAATGAGTCATTACAGTTATGTATGATTGCTACTTAGCAAACTAACCCCAATTTACTTTTAATGGCAGTACATTTATAATTGTTAAACTGAAATCAACTATGCTTAGGTGTATTGTAATGTATGAATATTCTTTCAAACCTCAAGGCTTAAAGGGATTGTGCCCCTCATAAATTGGGGGTCATCTTATAAAACATGCTAATTATGTCACAATTTAATAGTAAATGCACATTGTTCTTAACAGGGCAAACGAACACTTTCTACACAACTACTGTAACTTTTGCTCATTGTTATTCTAATAATATAGTTTGTAATGTAAAGATTTGCATTAAATTATAAAAGAGTTTAAAACTCTTCACTGTGGTGTGAAGAAGCACTAGTGAATCCCACTGTATAATTGTTAGAAAACATTTAGTTTTTTCAGAATTAAAAATGCTGAATCAACAAAAATGGAGTACACACATAAATATACAGTACACATATCAGTGGGACCTTTTACAGTGTGTTGGTCAAGTGGTCTTTTGATCTCAAGTTGTACAGAATATTGATCTACAGTATGTTGATGTCGCTTTGGATGCGTGTGATTCCGGATTTAAAACCGGTTCTAAGAAACAGGTGATCAGTTGATTGCATATTACGAAATTCCTAGGAAACAGATATTGGACCACAGCGTGACATCTGTATGCAGGGGCACGTAATCTCATGTTGCTTTTGTATATACTGCCTCTACCAATGTCCGCAACTGATTAGAGCGAAGCATAATTAAGAAATATTTTTGTACAATTCCACTCACTAAATAGAGATGAAAAGTGTCAAATGGATCAAACAAGAAATGTATTGGAGAACACAAACAAGCATTTTTTGTTTGTTTTTGGAATCAAAGGTGCCGGAATGCCGTTCCGGACCATACCAGCCCAATTTAACCCCTGAGTGCATCCAAAAATGAAAATTATGGAATAATTTACTCACCCTCATAGTGTTCCAAACTCTTATGACTGTCTTTCTTCTGTGGAACACAAAAGGAGATGTTAGGTAGAATGTTAGCCTCAGTCACCATTTACTTTCACTGCATCTTTCTTCCACAATGAAAATGAATGGGGATTGAGGCTGTCAGTACCTAGCATTCTTCATAACATCTCCTTTTGTGTTCCATGGAAGAAAGAAAGTCACAAGGTTAAAAACATCATGAGTGTGAGTAAATGATGAATTCTCATTTTTGGGTGAGCAAACCCTAACAGGTGGCTGCCTTCCAACAATCTTTTTGTGGCCCACATGATGTTGTCATCATATCAAATTATTAGGATACATTTTGAGTTGTCCATTTTCATGAGCATTCACAGTAATTCTCAGTATCGCTGAATTGCTGTATAGTTACAGTTGCAATCGAAATTATTCAACCCCCCCAAGACAGTAAGGATTTACAAAGGTAAGCTTTTCTGATGACCCAGAATTTTAATCTATATCAGTTGAGTGACACATTCAAAGTCATAGTGTGAATAAATAACCTAATATTTGTAAATAGCAGGATTTATTTTAAATACAGCCATGTCATAATTATTCAACCTCTATTGCATGTACCTGTTTCTTAAATATGTAAGGCTACACAAGAAATTGTTTTAAAACAAAATTAAGTCATCAATCTGCAATGGCACTTATTTAAGTTTTAAAATTTAAGTTTAGCGTTGTAATAAAAATGAATTTCTATGCAAAAAATGCAATTAAAAATAAGCTGTCTCAAAAGCTAATAGATGAGATTATTTTATTACACAAAAAAGGTCATGGCAAAAGTACATTTCCAAGGCACTTCAATTTCCAATAGACAAAGTTGGCAGCGCCATTCATACATTTTTTAAATATGGTACAAAAGCAATCTTCTTGGGCTGTGGAAGAAAGCAAAACTTCACCAAGGGAAATGTTGACTTGAATATTCAAGAAGTCATAGGAAAGAAGTAGGAAAGACCTGTGGAGTCCTGGAAGAAGGTTTTATAGACGTATGACACTAAACTGAAAATGAGTTTTAGACCCATGGGTCAGCAGTATGTCTGGAGTAAGATGACAAGGTGCTGACAAGAACGACACCATCCCCACAGTCAAGCATGGAGGTGGGTCAGTCCTGTTATGGGGGTGTTTTGCGGCTGCAGGAAACGGCTATCCTGACTATGTGACTGACACCATGGATTCTTTCAGGTATCAGTCCATTTTGGCAAGAAAAATGTGATGCCTTCAGTGTGTAAATTGAAGTTCAGTAATCACTGGACTTTCCAGCAAGACAATAACACCAAGGATACATCCAAGTTGTCCAAAATCTGGTTCAGGGATAAGTCGTGGAATGTCCTTAAATGGCCCTTTCAGTCCATCATTAAAATCCCATTGCAAACCTTTGTTGGGATTTCAAGGAAGCAGTGGCAGCACAGACACCAAAGAATGTCAGTGAGCTAGAAGCTTTTGCTCATGAGAAATGTGTAAAAATTCTAATAGAGAGGTGTCCGAAGCCTGAGAACACTTACCTGAAACATTTATTTTCTGTTATTAAGGATAAATGATGGTCCACAAATGATTGACGTTGGGGGTTGAATAATTTTGACATGACATTTGTGGAGAGAATTAGTTATTTTTTATTTTAAAATTTGGGTAAACTGAACTCTTTGTTCTCAAAATCACTCAAATGTGTATTAAAAACTTATTTTGGCTGTTTACTGAGGTTTTAGTTGATGTGTTTTAATTCACATCACCAGAATGTACTGCTGGTCAGGGGAGTTGAATAATTTTGATTGCAACTGTATAGAGGTAAAGAAATTGCAAAGGGATGTAAAGAATGAATTGAACATAAAGACGTGAATATAAATCTATTGGGTACTTTATGTTACATGAGTGCTGCATCTGTCTGCACGTGTGTTGATAGAAACAGTTTGTGCGTGCTCACTCAAACATGCGTGCTCTAAGTCTCTCTTCCACAACTGCTCATCCCTGCAACAGCACAAGTCCACTTGTGTTGGGTGACAAACCCATTTGAAAAGTTCAACAGAGATACAGTATATGCCCATCGCAAACAGTAATAACAGTTAAAAAAAGTGTGTGTGTGTGTGTGTATGTGTGTTTATACAAGGTAGCCAATGTGTCATAATGACCTTTGACAGTGACAACAGAACTGATAATATCTACTTTATATGGCAGCAAATGTTGGCTTATTCTCAAAATGTAATTTTTTGCTATTTCTAGTTTGGTCTTAGGTCAGTTAGGATCACTACTTTATTTTAAGAATGTGAAATGTCAGAATAATAGTAGAGAGAATGATTTATTTCAGATTTTATTACTTTCATCACATTCCCAGTGGGTAAGAAGTTTACATACACTTTGTTAGTATTTAGTAGCATTGCCTTTAAATTGTTTAACTTGGGTCAAATGTTTTGGGTAACCTTCCACAAGCTTCTCACAATAAGTTTTTTGGCCCTTTCCTCCAGACAGAACTGGTGTAACTGAGTCAGGTTTGTAGGTCTCCTTGCCCACACGCTTTTTCAGTTCTGCCCACAAATTTTATATCGGATTGAGGTGAGGGACTTGTGATGGCCACTCCAATACCTTGACTTTGTTGTCCTTAAGCCATTTTGCCACAATATTGTCCATTTGGAAGACCCATTTGCTACTGAGCTTTAACTTCATGGCTGTTGTCTTGAGATGTTGCTTCAATATATCCACATAATTTTCTTTCCTCTTGATGCCATCTGTTTTGCGAAGTGCACCAGTCCCTCCTGCAGCAAAGCACCCCCACAACATGATGCTGCCACCCCCATGTCTTATGGTTGGGATGGTGTTCTTCAGCTTGCAAGCCTCACCCTTTTTCCTCCAAACATAACGATGGTCATTACAGCCAAAAAGTTCCATTTTTGTTTCATCAGACCAGAGGAAATTTCTGCAAAAAGTAAGATCATTGTCCCTATGTGCACTTGCAAGCTGTAGTCTGGCTTTTTTATGGTGGATTTGGAGCATTGGCTTCTTCCTTGCTGAGCAGCCTTTCAGGTTATGTCGATATAGGACTCATTTTACTGTGGATATAGATACTTGTCTACCTGTTTCCTCCAGCATCTTCACAAGGTCCTTTGCTGTTGTTCTGGGATTGATTTGCACTTTTCGCACCAAACTACGGTCATTTCTAGGAGACAGAATGCATCTCCTTCCTGAGCGGTATGATGGCTGCGTGGTCCCATGGTGTTACTTGTGTACTATTGTTTGTACAGATGAACGTGTAACCTTCAGGCATTTGGAAATTGCTCCCAAGGATTATCCAGACTTGTGGAGGTCCACAATTTTTGTTTCTGAGGTCTTGGATGATTTCTTTTGTATTTCCCATGATGTCAAGCAAAGAGGCACTGAGTATGAAGGTAGCCCTTAAAATACATCCACAGGTACACCTCCAGTTGACTCCAATTAGCCAATTAGCCTATCAGAAGCTAATTGGCTAATTGCCTAAAGGCTTGACATCATTATTTGGAATTTTCCAAGCTGCTTAAAGGAACAGTTAACTTAGTGTATGTAAACTTCTGACCCACTGGAATTGTGATATAGTCAAATAAAGGTAAACTATCTGTCTGTAAACAATTGTTGGAAAAATTACTCGTTTCATGCACAAAGTAGATGTCCTAAATGACTTGCCAAAACTATAGTTTGCTAAAATGAAATCTGTGGAGTGGTTAAAAATGAGTTTTTATATATTTTTTTTTTATTAATTAAATAAATGTATACAACAATAATAATAAAAACACCAGCCCTCGAGGCAACAAGGATCTTGCTTTGCGAGCCCCAGGCTTTCCAAAGATAAATATTGTAATATTGTTGTAAATCTGTTGTAGTGCCTGTAATCATTTATTGCAAAATGCATAAAGCAAGTGTCAATGTAAATCATTGTTAATTTTTCTACATTCCTCTTACACATTTGGGAGCATGCAGTTTACTTACAGTACTTTTCAGTTGGAGAAGATTATATATTGTTAGTAATACAATAACTTCACATTTCTACATATACGGGACAAAGCTGTAGTCTCAATTGTTTCTGGTTGCATTTATACAGTCATATTAATGAATCTCTAACATCTCTGCTCTCCAGATGTCAGCCTTGCAACAACAGAACGCAATGATGAGAAAGGTGAAGAGAACTCTCCCCAGCCCCCCTCCAGATGAGACTCCTGTACCGATTGTAACTCCAGCAATGCCCCATATATACAGCTCACCTGGATCATCCCAGAGGGTTTTGCCACGTCCTGCACAGGGTGCCATGAAGGCAGGCTTGCTGAGTGAACTGAAAGCTGTGGAACAAGAGTCCACCAAATTACGTAAACAGCAGGCAGAGTTGGAGGAGGAGGAGAAGGAGATTGATGCCAAGTTACGTTGCTTGGAACTGGGCATAACCCATCGCAAGGAAACCAGGGTTAAAGAGAGAGAGAGGCAAGAGTTGGTGTACTTGCGATGCATGGGGGATGCCCGTGACTACATGTCAGACAGTGAGCTGAATAATTTGCGACTAGGTGGGGTTGCATTAGGCACCTATGAAGAGAATGGACTATTGTCACGCCCTGGGACAGCTCCTCTCAATCAGTTTACATCTGATTTAAATGCATCTCAGTACCCTCCTTCCTCCACATACGTTCCATATAAATATCCACAGACCCAGCCCACACCCACACAACCACCCACTGTACCCTATCAGCAGATTGGGTTTCAACCATCACAGTACCCAACCTCCTCACAACCCCAGCCTGGAACCTTCCAGCCTCATCCTCCTCAACCCTCATCTTACCAAAACCAGGGGCCATACCAGACTCATAGCTACAGTCAGTCTCCTTATGAGTCTGATCTTGGTTTGCAGCAGCACAGTCATCAGGGTTACCAACCACCCACTGCACCTTTACCAGGCCAAAGCCTACCTTATCCTGGCCAGAGCATGTCCTTCCAGTCCCAAGCTGACATGCTTTCTGTCCACCAAAGGCCAAGGCAAACCTCACTTGCTGATCTTGAACAGAAGCTACCCACAAACTATGAAGTGATCAGTAATCCTTCCATTCCGATAGCAACATCAGCACAAGAAACTGGATTCAGCTGTCCCTATTCCTCACCACTGAACAATGCTTATTGTCAGTATCGCCCCCCTGACCAACCTATGAATGAACGAATCCCAAGTCCATCATCAGGGTATGTAACAGATGGTGTATATGCCACAAATCTAGAGCAGAATATCCCCAGAAATTATGTAATGATTGATGATATCAGTGAACTGACAAAGGAAAACATGGGGTCCTCTGACATGTCACGAGTAGGTTATGGAAGCGAGAATGGCCCACGTGGACCAACCTATGGAGATGGGTCAGAGAATGTATATGGAAGAACTACAAGCACCTATCAGGGCACAGTTGACAGCCATGGACATCCAAATACAGCTGTGAGTGGTGGGTCTGGTTATTACTATGATGACTATAAGCATCCTTCTCGCAGCAGTGGGGGAATGGGCAGCCAGAAGCACTCCTCCAAAAATTTGGCTCCTGCTGTTTCGTCCAAGCGTAGCAAGCATAGGAAGCAAGGCATGGAGCAAAAGATCTCCAAGTTCTCCCCAATTGAAGAAGCTAGAGATGTAGAGTCTGATCTAGCCTCCTACACCATGACAACATCAACAGGTGGTAGCTGCACAGTGGTGACCAGGACAGGCATGAAGAAGAGCTATGATCAGCAGAAGTACTATGGGTCAAAAGAGGCACTGGAAGAGGATGATCGTCTATATGGCTCTGGACGATCAAGGTCCACAGGTTATGGAATGGATAAGATTTCCTCCAGAGACTCAGGTGGCTACCGAAGTAAGTCTTATGAGAGGGACGCCATGGAGCGTTCCCAGAGGGGCAACCATGGTCGTAGTACACGTCCTTCCATGCGTACACAAAACTCAGAGGAAGAGAGCCCTCTCAGTCCCGTCGGAAAGCCCATGGGTATTGGTCGTGGCTCTGTGCCAGATCCTCATGATGTACGAAATCAATATGGCTCCAGCCATTCCTTACCAGATGTTCAGGACCACCATATGAGGGATATGCCTAAGAGTCATGTATATAAGCCGGATGACCCTTACCTTGCAGATGACATGCACTGTGCTGTTTCAGACAGTGAAGGTAACTGGTGCTGAATTACAAACTGCCTGTTAAAATGCATTTGGCAATCAAAAGCCTGCATGCCAATGACCTTGCCTTGAAGGCAGAGGGAAAGAAAAGTTTGGACTACTTTATGTGAATGCTATAATCAATGCATGACTTTTTGCATGGACTGCACGTGTGTTCTGTTATCTGTTTGAGATTATGTGATTCAAGTGTCTGTACATGTCTGTTGTTCGTTGGCATCCTTTTCTTTCTCTTCTCTGGGTGTTTTCTTTCGGATTTGGGCATCCCGCTCCTTGCATGGCTTCAGTATGTTCAGATCTTGTTCTTTGCTACTGGCATTTGCAACAGCATAAAATATTGACTTTTTGCTTCATCTCCCAAAAAGCCTATCATTTGGGTCAGGAGGAGACGGACTGGTTTGAAAAACCACGTGAAGCTCGATCAGATCGCTCTAGACACCATGGAAGTGGAGGTCATTCATCCTCTAGCCGGAGGAGCAATGGTAAGCACACATACCATGATTATGATGAGCCCCCTGAGGAAGACCTCTGGCCTCAAGACGAATATGGTCATCAGCAGCATTCTTCATCCACCTCATCTCGAGAACACCGTCCACATGGTAGCAGCTCAGGAAGACACTCCTCTTCCCGACATTCCTCAGATGATCCCAGGCCGTCGCGTTCTACACGGTCACATCCAAAAGATACTTCCGCTCGTGTAGAGAGCCGCGCTGGCTCGTCAACCTCACAGAAAAGATCCTCTGATCCACGATCTGCTGGCCACCGAGACTCAGGAGACTACTCCCGTGATCCATCAGGCCACCATCATGGCTCCAGTGGACAACGGGGGCAGAGGCAACCGGGTTCATCCAGGAGGCAGGAGCCCTCTTCAGGTTCCAGGCAGCAACAGGGTCTAGGAGAGCAGCACACATCATCACAGCAAGGACAGCAGCAGCGACAACAACCGTCTGGCAAGCCGACAGTGTCTCAGCCACCTGAGGGAGGTCAGCAAGGTCCACAATTGGGGCAAACAACCCGAACACAGCAGCAACAACCACAGCAACCTGGGCAACAGCCAGCGGCCATGATGGGAGCGACTCAGCCCACCACCACAGCTGCTAGCACAGGAGCAGGTCCGACTCAGCAGCAAACTAAGCCAGGTCAGGCTCCAGCACAGGCAAGACAACATCCAGGAGGACCTCCCAATGCCCAGCCAGCTGCAACTATGGTGAGTTTTCATTAATCTCTTATTGCAATGATATTGGCATTTAAGTTGTTCTTTAACTTGTTCTTTGAAGCGTTACTTTTAGAGCATGAGAAATAGTTTAAAATGTATTTTAATATTTTTCATTAATTGGCTGTATAGGCAAAACCTGACACAGCTGCACCTGCTCCCGCACCAACTCCTGTAGTTGCTATTGGGTCAAAAGCTGCACCGCAGCCTGCAAAAACAACACAGATTCCTGCCACAGGAATCGGTAAGTGGAACTAACTCTGCTAACATAGAGCACCTGATTTAGGTTTTCTGCAACACTGAAAACAATTTTAGTTAACTTCATGTTTTACTGTTTTGGGTAATTAAATAACTGACAAATAAATATTTACTGTACTCATTGAACTTAATTTCCATTCTTATGTCTGGGATTAACAATCTAAGGACAAGGTTATGTGCCTCTATATCCTTTTTTGCTTACAAATGTGTGGGCAAAATTATTAATTATAATAGTAATTATTAATGTTCTTAAATGAATAATCAGTCATCCATTTATCTTAACCTTACTTGAATCTTTAGGCAGTTTCAAATTAATTCATACCTAAAATTTTAGTCCTATGTAAAAGACTGAAAAGACATCAATCTTACAGTATATAGTTTGAATGAAAAGGATGTAGGACAGTTTTGTAGCACATCAGTTCATCTCTGGGAACTTTCTCTCTCCAGGGTCAAAAGCAGCACTCCGGCCAGGGGGGATAGGCAGTGCTGCACAGCAGCCCACCGAAGGGGAGAATGTTCTCACAAAGATCCTGCAGGGAGGAGCAGCAGAACAAGCTGGAAAATTAGGAGATGGTATGGAACTGTAAAACATAAGCAAGTAAAAGTTTGGCAACAGAGATAAAAAAAAAAAAAAAACAGATGTTATAGAGGGTATGTGACGTATCTTGGCTCAGGATAGTTATTAATTGCTATTTAGCAGATGCTTCTCTTCCAGAACAGCTTTATGTGCAGTAATTTCAGGCATAGTCCCAAGGCTACCCCTGGGTTAAGTACAAAAATGGTGGAGGGCTGAGCAGGACTATCATTTTAGTAATTCTTACTGAGTTAATCTTTCGTAGTATGAATCTACAGCCTTCCTGTTTGGAGGTCAGATTTTTTAGGTTATTGCTGCCTCTAACCAACATTATTTTACATTGTCTTTAAACCTCCATCTTTCACTTTCCAATGTTTCATACAGCTGTATCTGCTCTCGGGAAGAAGTTTACTTCATTTTGGTGATCTGCTGACACTAAGGTAAGAAACCAATGGGTGCATTACCCTGCCGAAAAGACAAGCTTTGACCAGCATGAATTACTATGCTGGTCCAAGCTGGTTTTGCTAATTAGTGCCAGCTTGGTGCTGGCATATCTGGGGGACCAGCAGAACCATGCTGTTCACCACCAAAACTTGGCTGATAGTTGACCAGAATGGTCTTTTTGGAGAAGCTAGTAAGAAAAAAGTCTGGTGGGGTAGCTTGTAAATGATGGATATATGTTTAACTGTTTACTGTAAAAAAATAAAAAATAAAAATAAAATAATAATAATAATATATATACATATATATACATATATATACATATATATATATATATATATATATATATATATATACACACACACAATTAATTTAGCTGTTTTATGTGTTTAATTGTTATTCAGGTGTTAGTTGGGGGTGACTTGGAGGGTTCGAACTGGAAAAACCTACAAATCTGTTTCTGCCTTTTAACATCTTTAGCTGAGGGCGGGATAAACCTGAGGACACTGGTGAGTATTTGATTTTGCAATTCTCTTTATTTTAGAACTCCACACAAGTTGAAAAACCCCAAGACAGCTATTTAAGTCTTTCTAATATTGTTACATTTTGTTTGCTATTAGCAGAAAGGATCAAAGAGCTTTGCAACTGTATAATCTGTGCATAGTCTTTGTGGGAGACAAACCAGTATAATTGATGCCTCAATTAGATTCTTGCATATATAATACATATTGTGGTATTAAGAGTGGATTGATGACTCATTGGATACTGTGGGTAGGCAATTCTCATGCAATTTGAGAAGAATTTTAGGGAGCAGATGGAGCAGACTGCCTATGTCAGCATTCAAGACCCCTGACAAAATGGCTTTTACAAATGTGTGTGAAATTAGCACTAACTAGATTTATACCAATACATGATTTAATATAGCTGTTCCTGCAAGGGTGTGAAAAAGAACCTTCTGAATAAAAACAACTGGTCTTAGTTGGTCTCCCAGTCTGGTCAGGCTGGTTTTAGAGGGGTTTTGGTCACTTTTCATCTGGTCAGGCTGGAAGGACCAGCTGGCCGATCTACTAAACCAGTTGAGCACCAACTTGACAAGACAAGGAAACCAGCTAGACCTGCTGAAGACCAGCTTGGCCAGGCTGGGAGAACAGCTTAAACCAACTATGACATCTTAAAACAGTCAAGACTGGAAAACCAGCTTTTTGTTGTTGTTAGCAAGGGAGAAAGCAAACTGTGGCAGCATTTGAGGGAGGGAAATTTTTGCATCTCATCTCAGAGTGAAGTTAGCTCAATTTCCATCAGCTACTAAGACAAGAGTCAGTTAAAATGTTCATCTCCATGCATGCAATGTAGCACTGCAGTAAAAAGCAGTTTACATTACGCCTTAAGGGCACTTGGATTCCCTTCATCTTGTTTTGAAGATGTGTCTGCACTTATAATGTCAGGATTTTAGTTACAAATGGCTCTTGATCTGTACTTGAGGGAAATTCCAATGGAACTGTCCTGAACTGCCTGCTCTTTAGTTATGTCGAAGGTTAGAGTTCAGATTAGCTGACCCTGATCTGAGGCCAGTTGGATCTAACCTTTCACTCTTGAGCATGAGCAAATTGGGTCAGTCAACGTGAGCTATAATTAGCAGGCAGATCAGTGTGCTTGGATTAGCATTAGTATCCGGCCAAAGCTCATTCATCTTTACACCACAAATATTCAGATGAATCACGTTAATAAAGACTCACAAAATAGCATGCGGCACAGTGTAATGCCAAAAAATGAAACAAGAAATGAAAATGAAATAGTAAGGATTAAATAAAAGGGTGGTTTACAGTGATTAGCTTTGTATTGAGCAAACTTACACTGACTAGACTAAAATCTCAAATCTCATTAAAGTTATACAGTATCTTCTGCTGATGATTTCTCTTTGTCTTTGTGAGTATTGGCTTTGTTTGGAATAACATAATTTTTGCAGTATGGATACTGTGCACAGTATGTAAAATTTCTATATGCATGAAATACCTAGATAATCTGCTACATTTGCTGAAATGTCCAGTGTACAACAAAGACGTCAGCAAGTTCTGGTACAGATTCTGTATCTCACTATGTAGTGTGTTTGACCTGACCTTCCATTTCCAGTGTGACGAATGAACTGAAAGTAATTCTATCTAAAATATCTAATTCTTGACTCATTATTTGGTCAAACTGACAAGAATTGAGTCATTTTTTATTTTTATTACAAAAAAATTGATGAAAATGCAAAGTTCATTTATTTTCAAGATGATTACTGGACTCCACTCACTGAATTTAAAGTGCAATGTGATGAGGTCATGTGACAGCAATGTAGGATACTACTGTTTGAAGCATTTATCATTGCACAATATGTACTGTTTCACATACTATCTAAAAAAAATACAAAATAAAAAAACAGGCAATAAAGAGTATACAGTACAGTTTACTGCACAGTATGCAGAAGTGCCCTTACAAAAAATCTAGAGTTCTGGCAAACTAGCCACTAATTTGCCACTCATTATTTTCAAATGCAAATGAGCTTGTGATTCACCACAAATGTTTGCCAGAAGTTTGCAGTTGTTCACTGTTAGTGATAAACCTGCTGCAAACCTTTAGCAACAATGGACAAACTGCTGCAAAGCTCATTTGCATGCGAAAATGATCAGTTGTTAATTTGCTGTAAGGGTATTCCATTCCGAACTAAGCCAAAGAGACCAGGAGATACCTTTTGGTAATTGACTCTATTCACTGAAAGATGGTTCTTTTCTTACAGCCGCCACATTGAGTGATGCGGTTCTCTAATTCATTCTGCTCCTCCTTAAACTGTCTTTAGTATTGTATCATGGTAACTGTTGTGGTCTCTGACTGTCATGTGATGCATGTGTAGATCCAGAGAAAGGATCTGGGATAAAACAGGTTTCTGGGCTCCTAAAACCACAGCTAATCCGATTCAACTCTCGGCTTACCACGCAATCCAAATCCTGTTCCATACATCAGCATGGTTTGCCATTGCAGTCACATTGAAAGGTGTGGGTGTGTCTTTCCAGTCACTGTTCACTAACTAATAGGTAAAACGGTCTTTGTGCATCTCTAAAACATTGAGTAGATTTGTTACCTGACAGTTGCTGCTCTCATGCTGAGTAGTGTATAGTGTATGTGATTTCAGCCATTTTGCACAATGTCGATCCATGCATTATAGTCAAACATTTCCCACATTTTCTACCTGTGATATTTGCTGTTTCTTCAAATTTGTAGTGACCATACAAAATTCTTTTGAAAAACTTTTTCATGTCCATATCTTTCTGGTATTTGTGTATGTTTCACTCATGACTAATAGCTTTTGCTGGTCCAATAAATTCAACCTCTTTTGCCCTCTAGTGTCTGAGAAGGGTAGTTCATTGTGTAATCCTCATAATACAGCATGAGTGAATGTTCCGGGTTCAATACATGTTAAGAATTTGTGCCATAATTTAGATTATTATAGAAAATAATTTTGACTCATTCTTTATTCATCTATTTATTTAAAAAAAAACAAAAAAACAATAATAATAAAAAATCATGTTTACAGTACAGCACTTTACCAATTAAAGTAAACTGGGCCAGCATTTCTGAAGGTTTAAAAGCAGAAATGTGTAGCTCATATTTTTGTTGAAGCGACATAAATTATTAGTAAAGACCTGTTTACTATTTGAGCTGTAAAGTTGTCTAAATTGTCCTTCTGGAGGTGGGACAACTTTTCTAAGTGGATGAACTCCTGTTTATATCCTGGCTAGTTCCTGTGGAGTTTGCTCCATGTAGGCCTAAACAGTCCCTTTCAGATATCCGTGCACGTATCCTGCAAACGTTGCCATGTTTAATTGGCATTACATTGTCATGATGTTGAAAGACTGGGTATAACTTTTCTCACAAAAGGTCAGTAAGTAATTCTATCACACTAGAACACTCTTTTTAACTAAATCTCATAGCCAGAGGCATCATGCACCTATTTTTTCCAGGCACCAACGTCAGCCAATGTCAGCAGTAACACTCACTTTTTTAATTGAACACTTAAACTTGCAGCTGCTTGTCAATAAATGTCTATCAGTACATGTTGCATTTGATTACATTTTATGAGGTGTAGTGTGTGTCGGACATCTTCGGGTTTTACGTCAGCTTTTTTTGCAGTCTTGCTGCCTCTCTTTTGCAGGCATTTACCATACATGGCAAGAGAGATGATCTCAAAATGAGGCAATCCTGTAAATAATGTATTCCATGTTCAGTGTAAGTGATAGCTAATAAAACTAAGAAAATTAACTAAATAAAATGGTTTGTATTTCTCCATGAGTGTTATTTCTCCATCAAATAGTTTAACCACGAATAGAACTCGGAGCGATCGATCAGACAGATTTCTGCCACAGACATTATTTTTACATGCAATAATCATTTAATGTAATTATTGAAAGTACAAATATGTATTTGGAATTTCAAATGATCCATTTGAAATCCTCAAAAATCTAAGGGGGCACGTGCCCCCACAGTCTAAATGGGCATGACGCCTCAGCTTGTAGCTATACTTTTAAAAGAGTGTTTTTTTTCAGTGTTTATTGCCACAGTGTACTTCCAGTGTAAGTGCTTTACTGCAACCAAAGCTGCTTTTTTAAACAAAGGGACAAGTTGAAAATTTCTGTGGTAATTAACACTATGTCACAAAGTTTGCCTAAATACCTGGATATTCGTTTAGTAGCATATATTCACTGAGTGTTTGGCCAATTTTGCCTTTGATTAGGCCGAGGACGGATGAAATATGGTTGTAAATTTCTTTTTTCATCTTTCTTGCAGATGTTTCACCCAACCTTGACGTATCAATGAAAACTTCTATCTATCAGATGACATCTACATAACCAACCAACAATGGAGGCTGAATATCTCTTCCAGAGTCATTCCATAGTTGCTGATGAAGCAATTACAATTCCCCAAAATGCCAAACATCCTGTTCTGTTTGAGGTTTCTCCAGACTATTATATCTTCCCTTAAATGACATATCTGTTCTCAGGAGTCCCTCCCGATTCTCAAAACAGTGTGTAGAGGTAAGACAGCCACAGTTCTTAGATTTTTGCAGTCCTAATAAAGATGTCTACACCCAGACTTTAGGAGACAAAAGCATTGAAGGAGAATGACTACCTTACAAAGGCTTCAAATGAACAATGCCTGTTACTCTCTTTAAAAAAAAAAAAAAAAATTATGCTCGATTTCTAAGATCTTGACATTCCAATAAGGCGATGATTGACCCTTTCTATGAATGTTTTCGTTTCTTCCTTATCCTTTTTGTCATGTGTGTTAATGAATGCAAATGTGTAAACCGTGGACATGGAATGCACGCACATAAAAATATATATATATATGTATGTATACATATATGAGATATATATATGAATCCATATCTAGACATCTTTTATTAGAGTCTCTAAGGGTGAAGCCATGTGCACCTTGTGTAAAAAGCTGGTTCTTCAATGTAAAATTTTGAAATATTTGTCAAGTCCTGAGGTCAGTAATAGCAGAATGTTAGTCGTATCACTGTTTTATCAACCATTAGGCCATTGCTATTCTGTTACAGAATTTCTTTAATTTCTAGTTCTTTTTTATTTTATTATTTATTTATTTGTTTTCATTTTATTCGTTTCATATCAGTTTTGCCTAATTTTCTGTTAAATTAAGAGCCTTACTCATATTTATTTACTCGTATACCTCACATATTTTTTTTTTTTTTTTAAAGTTCCATATCATCCTTACTTGATTTATTTTGCACAATTGTATACTGCTGAATATGTACAGTACATCTCTCGTTAACACTCATGTAAGATATTGATGTGTATTTATGGATTTATATTTCTGGTATCTGTTAAATGTTTGGTATTATTATTATTATTATTATTATTATTATTATTATTATTATTTATACTTCACATGTTTTTCTCATCATTATTGGTAACCTAAAATAGGTATGTTTTGTTTAGTTTTATATATTTTATTGTTTTCCTAAAGCAATAGCATGCTAATCCATACAGAACACAATAATTTTAAAGTGATCCACAGTCATTCGAGTTCCACAATTACAAGTCTGTGACATTTACCTGTGTCCTAAACAGTCAGGTAAACTAAACTCCAACAAATCCTAAGCTAACTACTCCATCACCCTCTCACTCATACCCACAGATTATTATTCCCAAAACCATATTTACCGGTATGCAGATCCACCTAGGAAGAGGGTTTGAACCAATTTCGGATGTTCTATGCAATAATCCATTTTAAAGCATTCCCACTGCGACATCCCTTGCCTATGCGTTACATTAGATTCACATACAAATAGTGACATGATGTATCTTGTATGTATGAAAATATTGAAGTACTAGATTGATTTTTTTATTTTATTTTAGTGGCATGTTTATGAGAGCCCTCATCTTCCCTAGTTTTCAGGGAATCTGTTGCCAAAGGGTTTACTGTGTGGACTGCTGGTCTTGGGACATCCACCATCTCTGTTGTTTGCGGCATGAATTTGCTCAGCATCTCTTTGGCTCCTTGTAGTGCTGTCATTCTTGTCTGCGATGTGGTCGGGTGTTCAGTCGGGCACACAGCTTATGCACTCGTTATTCCGTCTCCAAACACAGGAAATGCATAAGATCCATGTTTGGTTCAGGAATTCATGTGATCTGTTATAGGGCATCCATATTGAACTCAGACTGGGTATTATAACAATAGTAGAAAACAGAGCTGTGTTGGTGAGATCTTAAAACACAGCTAAATCTGAACAGGTACAATTGCAAAAGTAAGTCTCATATGTTGTTACACAGTAAAAAAAAGAAAACATAAAAAAAGAAAATATATATATATATATATATATATATATATATATATATATATATATATATATATATATATATATTAATCAGTATTTTTGTCTTGTTTTCATGTAAAATTCTCTAAACATCCTTCAAGTAAGATACATTTAATTGAGAAGCAATATGGAAGATAATAAGACTTGTTTTCAGAGAATATAACTTAATTATTAAGTGAGATATTTTTCATCTTTAAAGTATAAACCTCATTAAATTGTGTTGGATTTATGCCTAAAACAAGAAAATAAACTAGAACTTTCAATTTAAAGGAGCACTCAGTAATGTTTTCCTCATTAAAAAAGTTTTACTTCGAAAGCAATCTGTTGCAATTTTGAAACATACGTATTTAATCATGATGACTTATATGAGATGAAGACTCTAGTCATATCAATAACCTTATAAAAGCTGTTTTATTCTACAAGGAGAGGGTCCCCTCATGGGGGCTGCCATGTTAGAATCACATGACCAGCTGAATACCTCTCGCTTAATCTCAGTAACCGCCCTGTTATTTGATATTTTCACTTGTGTATTAAAGTAATCATGGCTGTGACTGTGAATAGTGATTTTCTATAATGGCATATTTAACTGAAAACTATTGCATTTGACTGATGCTTCATCCACACCCATAGGTATCAGTGTAAGTCCAAGATGACATGAACAAAAACTTACCGAGTGGACCTTTAACATGTTCATTTAGTGCAAATAATTATATAAAAATAACATGTGAACAAAATGTGCAATTAATCATGCCTCCTGAACCGTATGCAAATTCCGTAATGAAAGTACAAATATACATTGTTCATTTTTCTTACCCCATTGGCAAAAAAATTTTTTTTAAGCATAAACCTTACTAAATTGTGTTTGATTCATACTCAAAAAAAAGAAACTACATTTAATTCAAGGTATAGTCTCTGAAAACAAGTCTTAATATCTATACAGTTTTGCTTCTCAAGTAAATTAATCTTGTTTTAAGGATATTTAGAAATTTAGAAGCAAGACAAAGAAAATGGTTTAGGAAATTTATCTTTGCAGTGTACAGACCCAAACAGTACTTTGGAAAATGTTCAAGCAAACTTGCCATAAACCTGCAAGTGTTTATGTAGCATGAATTCACCTCCCAGCCATTCATATGAAAATCAGGGCATGCACTTTGAAAGCACAAATTGTTCATCACCATTTCTGTTAGGTGTGACCTCTCTCGTTTGAATGCGTCACAAGGTACATTGGGTAGAGGCGAATATTTTCCTTTTTTAGGCAATCAGAAGTCTATACGGAAGGATAATAACTCTTCTTACATCACTGTTACCATGGAGATATACAATAACAAGTGCATGAGCCAAAGTTGCCACCACAAATGCTGGCCACAGTGATAGATAAAATACGCAAACATGGACATATCCACACAAACAAGCATGAGCACGCGCAAAGTTACACGTACATACACAGAGTAACTGTCGCTGTAAATACTGACTTTGGTTATTTTGTACAGTGTTTAAATATCATGAGTAAAATGATGGCCGTCTTGTGCAACTTCACGCCGGCCTTGCTGCCAACCTTTTGTGCTTTTGTGTATAAAAGAATAATGATGATTATTGTTATTATTAGGAGAAAAGGAAATCATTGTATATGTTGCTGGCCCTCAATGACTGTTGACTGCAGTGGAAAAAAAGAGAATCTTACAATCAGAAAAACAAATGGTCTGTGTACTGTAGGGTTTCTATACATATTGTTTGTTAAAACTCAATTGAAAAATATTTAAGTGGCTTCCCTCGTGACGGTGCCAGAAGAGAGGGTATAACAAGAATAAGCATATGTATTATAAATTGAATTGGGATTGGGGTTTGACAAACAATGTGAAACTGGCAACAAAAAAGTAAAGAAAAGAAAATAAACAATCTCGCGATTTAAAAAGATTCACTCACTGTTGTAAGTGCAATGGGCTAAATGTGAGTCCAGTATTCATTGTGAAATATTGTGTTCTTTTCAATGTATTCCTGTTAAAAAAGATACATTTTGGTGCATCATGTCATGTAATGTGATTATGAAAATAATGAACCTGCAATTTGTTTCCAGACTGGAGAAGAATAAAAGACGAAAATTAAAATTAGCATGGTCTCTTGTATCTGAAAACTAAATGAAGTACTAAATGAAGATATATGGGTGGAAAATGTATGTGTATTCCACTTTCTTTTTTCTCTCAATCTTTCTATATAAAGAGTATAAACAATTTGATTAGTTTGTGAATCAATGGAGTACTGCATTTCTAGATTTACTTCTAAATGTCGTTAAAATATATAAAGAACAAAATAAACTACCAATTATAACAAAAAATCTGGATTTGGGGTCACAGGGTCATAAGGTTTACCACTTTAATATTCTGTTGAAGCTGACTAAGGCTCACCCATTTGATCAAATCCGCCCCTTTGCAATTTACAGGTGTGAAATAAACAGGACAAAGGTTGTTGCCTTCTTTCCTTCTTCGGGAAGTACAAGAAGGCTCCAAACAGATGGTGTTTCAGGCAGTGGAGCATGAGCACTACGACTGACATGAGAAATATTTTCCCTGAGAAAATTTTTTTAAGCAATAATTTTGTGTGTCCCATATTTCTGTCAGCTGTTTAGAATCAGAATAAGCAATGCCCGATTCGCGATTGAATCGTTGTTTTGAGGCGGGTTAGTACAGTGGCCAAGGGGTTCACAACACAACCAAATTAGCATAGCAAAGAAAAGCTGAAAACACAACGGAAATAAGCCATAACACAACAAAATTAAGTCAAGACACATCGTAAAAGCCACAGCCCAACAGAAATAAGCCATAACACAAAGAAATTAAGCCAGAGCACAGCCAAATTAATAAGACACAACAGAACAAAACGACCAGAAAATATATAGTTAAAAAAACGCTGTACTTTTTTGTCCTTAAAGGGATAGTTCACACAAAAATGAAAATTCTCTCATGATTTACTCACCCTCCTGGCATCCCAAATGTGTACGACTTTCTTTCTTCTGCAGAACACAAATTAAGATTTTTTAGAAAAATATCTCAGCTCTGTAGGTCCATACAATGCAATATGCAAGTGAATGGGTGCCAAAATTTTGAAGCTCCAAAATCCACATAAAGGTAGCATAAAAGTAATCCATACGACTTCAGAAGTGATATAATAGGTGTGGATGAGAAATAGATCAATTTCTAAGTCATTTTTATCATAAATTCTTCTCCCTGCCCAGTAGAGGGTGATATGCATGAAGAATGTGAATCAACAGAAACAGAAGAAGGAGGACGTGAAAGTGAAGTGGAGGTTGACTGAGAAGGGAGGAGAATTTATAGTAAAAAAAAAAAAACACTTAATATTGATCTGTTTCTCACCCACATCTATCATATCGCTTCAGAAGATATGGATTTAACCACCAGAGTCGTCTGGAGTACTTTCATGTTGCCCTTATGTGGACTTTGGAGCTTCAACATTTTGGCACCCATTCAATTGCATTGTATGGACCTACAGAGCTGAGAAATTCTTAAAAAATCTTAGTTTGTGTTCAGCAGATGAAAGAAAGTCATTCACATCTGGGATGGAATGAGTGTGAGTAAATGATGAGAGAATTTTTTATTTTTGGGTGAACTATCCCTTAAAGTGCTCTGGCCAAAGCCTGGTTGGGTTTCTACTAGAAGTCTTAATGCACATAACTTGTGCCGAAATCTGACTGCCCGACAGACACTGACTACATGCTAGGCCTTATCCTTAAAGCCCACACCTAATGCTAACCTCACTGATCCCTACCCCTAAAGCCCATCCCTACACCTGCCCTAAACATAAGGAAACTAGGGAGCCAAAATTTGGCACTACAATGGCAAAGCACTCACAGGAAACTTTCTCTTGTGACATGTTGACTGGGGAACTCTTTAGTGACTTGCAGTTCTCTCTGCATATTCCAAGCAGCCTCATGATCTCTCATGCATTCAGTCAGACTGTGACACAATTTAAAATATAGTCCTTAAAAAATATTTATTTTCTGTTAATTTCGCTGTGTTGTGGTTTAAGTTCACTGTGCTGTGGCTTAATTTTGTTGTGTTGTGGCTTATTTCTGTTGTGTTTTTTCAGCTTTTATTTACTTGGCTAATTTGGTTATGTTGTGCATAGGGTTGGGAGGGTTACTTTTGAAATGTATTCCACTACAGATTACAGAATACATGCTGTAAAATGTAATATGTAATGTATTCTGTTAGATTACTCAAGGTCAGTAACATATTCTAAATACTTTGGATTACTTCTTCTACACTGGTAGATTTTTTTCACTTGTTTTGACTATAAAAGCTCTGCCAGTACAGTAAGACAAAATACACATGTTAAAAATACATTCTCTGAAAAACCTAAATATCTTATGCAGTGTTATTTCTAAAACAAGATTAATCAAATTGATCTTGTTTTAAGGATTTTTAGATATTTTTACAGGAAAACAAAACAAAAATTATTATCAAGAATACAATTTTTGCCCTAATATCAAAGGTCTTACTAAAAAAAAAAGAAATTATGATCCAACGTGAATTTTCTTGATAAAAAAATGTGATCGTGCCTGGTAACATGTTCATGTAAAATGGCTAGAAATAGCATTTTAGCTTAGCGTAAAGCTGACAATTTACACAAGGTTTATTTCTATTTCTTCTGCTCCAAACTTACTTCAAACTTACTTCTCTGTTACTCTATGAATGTAACACATCATAAGAAAGTGTTTCACTGCTGTTCAAATGCACTTTGGATCGAATAATTTATATGTATAAATGTTTTCCATCTGAAAGGACTAAATATTAAATGAAACAAATGACAATAAAATGCAAAGTAATCTCTTCAGTAATCAAAATACTTTTTGAATGTAACTGTATTCTAATTACCAATGATTTAAATTGTAACTGTAGTGGAATACAGTTACTTATATTCTGTATTTTAAATACGTAATCCCGTTACATGTATTCTGTTACTCCCCAACCCTGGTTGTGCACTTCTCGTCCACCATTAGGTTAGGCCTTTTTTAGTGAATTGGCCAAATGGTTAGCAAAACGGTGTATATTGATTTGCAGTTCAGTCCAGTTCGTTCGGACAGCTGACTCATTGTCATTTGGCACGGTTTCTCACTCAAAATAGTATTGGTATACTTCAGACCACAAAGAACAAACAGAGCGCTGGATTAAGTAGATATTTACTTACAATCTGTTCTCTTATTCGAGAGGCAACTTTTAGAAACCTCAACTAGTGCTGTCAAGTGAATAGGACTTTTAGAAATGCTTTGGAGCCAAATTACATGAATGCTACACATACTCAAGAAAATATAAAAATGCTACTCAAGTCACCAGAAATAATTGATTGACCTACAATCAAAACAATAAAAGAAATGGTGTAAGTTTTGACACGGCCTCTAGATGTCATTAGAGCACTATTCTTCCCAATGTGAGCCATTATCTTTTTCAGTCAAAGCGATTTTGTGAATTTACTTGGACTGTGCTAATCTTCTTTATGATTTGGTTAAAAAAATTCATCTTTCACTCACTCAATAATCAATATTTTGTGCCCTGGGAATTCAATTCTTTACCCAACGTCCACAGAGACTGAAGACGATTTAATTTTGGGGCATCAGTGTCCCCTTGTATCACTACTGAAAGAAATGATGGAAAAATAATGATTTTGTGGAAAACAAATGCCGGAATTGACCATTTCTCTGCTCCATTTACCCTATACAGTCATTATACAACCATTTTCATTTTCGAATGATATTGTGTTCATGTTAAAACAAACCCACAGTTTATTACAGTGGTACCTGTGTTTAAAGAAAAATTAAACCATGTTTCTTGATCAAAACAAACCGATAAACTCAAATGAGTGTGTAACTGATATCTGTAAAATGGTTGCAAAATCTTGGGCCCCAACCACTCTTCTGTTAACAGAACTTGACGCAGCTACATGCTGTTTGTGTAACTGTGTACATGTTTTCTTGTCCACGTACTGTCACACACACTCACCATCAACATTTGCTAAAATCCCTCAGCACCAAGAACCATATAAAAAGGCTATGGTAGTAAAGCATTATTCACATCACCAAGGGACTAACAGTGCTGGATGTTTGGTTGTCATGCACTGTTGAGTCATATACACTGATTAATCAAGTAATTTGCGGTAAACAGGTCACATTGTAATGAACATTTAATTTGTTTTATACAGAATGGCACAAAGATAGCTGCTATAAATGGCAACTTATTAACATTTCTTAATGCTGCTTTAAACTTAATTCTTTGCCATAAGTAAACAACAAGTGCTACATTACAGTGTTTTTCCACCTCATTAGACTGTACACTGCATGAAACAAAGACATATTTTTTCATACCTAATGACTAATTTTAAGAATCCAATAAACTTTAAATTAATAACATTACTTGATGTCTTACTTGCTGTGTTATATTTCAAGCAGACAACATTAAACATTTAAAAAATGATCTTAAGCACAGCAATATCAGATCTAACTAGTCGTCTCTTTTTAACACGCTGGGACAACGTAATGACAGACTACTGAGAATTACTCTCTCCACCCCGAAGCATCACATTTGGAGGAAGAGCTGGAGGGGAAGTCTTTGAGTTGCACCTAGCCAATCACAAAGCACCAGAGGCGTCAAAGCCAAATACAGCAGTGGTCACAGGACCACACTTGGCCGCTTATGATTGGCATGGCTACAGACGGATGGGCAGCTCACCCGTCAACTTCATGCAGAGTTCTTAGATGTGACCTTCACAGAATTCATTAGGAGATCATTGGTTATTGCACAATTATAATAGCTGAAAGGTATTAATATATGTGTGTATATATACTGTATATATATATATATATATATATATATATATATATATATATATATATATATATATATATATATATATATACACTACCGGACAAAAGTTTTGAAACACTTGACTGAAATGTTTCTCATGATCTTAGAAATCTTTTGATCTGAAGGCGTATGCTTAAATGTTTGAAATTAGTTTTGTAGACAAAAATATAATTGTGCCACCATATTAATTTATTTCATTATAAAACTAAAATTTAATTAAAAAAAAAAGTTTTTGAAATGGATTACTTTGACCAAATAATAAAGAAAAGCAGTCAGTAAGTGCCCAACATTGTGAAAAAAAAAAAAAAGAAAATTATAATAAAGAATGAGTGTGTTTCAAAACTTTTGACCGGTAGTGTATATATATATATATATATATATATATATATATATATATATATATATATATATATATATATACACACACACACTACCAGTCAAAAGTTTTGAAACACATACTCATTCTTTATTATAATTGTTTTGTTTTTTTGTTTTGTTTTTTTTTCACATTTAGAATAATAGCAAATCATCAAAACTATGGAATAACATAAATGGAACTATGAGAATTATGTTGTGACTAACAACAAAATCCAAAATAAATCAAAACTGTGTTATATTTTAGCATCTTCACGTAGTCACCCTTTGCCTAGAATTTGCAGACATGTACTCTTGACATTTTCTCAACCAGCTTCTTGAGGTGTCACCCTGGGATGCTTTTTAAACAGTATTGAAGGAGTTCCCATCTATGTTGGGCACTTATTGGCTGCTTTTCTTTATTATTTGGTCCAAGTCATCAATTTCAAAAACTTTTTATTTATTTATAAAATTTTGGTTTTATAATGAAATAAATTAATATGGTGGCACAATTATATTTTTGTCTACAAAACTAATTTCAAACATTTAAGCATACGCCTTCAGATCAAAAGATTTTTAAGATTATGAGAAACATTTCAGGCAAGTGTTTCAAAACTTTTGACCGGTAGTGTGTATATACACACACACACACATACACTCACACACACATAAACATTGTGTATTTATAATATACACTATATACATAGTACTAGCACAACTCACAGTAATCTGTTCAATTTACTGTGTGTGTTTTTTATATATATATATATATATATATATATATATATATATATATATATATATACACACTGGCGGCCAAAAGTTTGGAATAATGTACAGATTTTGCTGTTTCAGAAGGAAAATGGTACTTTAATTCACCAAAGTGACATTCATCTGACCACAAAGTATAGTCAGGACATTACTGATGTAAAAAACAGCACCATCGCTATTTGAAAAAAAAAGTCATTTATGATCGAATCTAGACAGGCCCCATTTCCAGCAGCCATCACTCCAACACCTTATCCTATATATATATATATATATATATATATATATATATATATATATATATATATATATATATATATATATATATATATATATATATATATATATATTAGTCTTTTTATACACTAGATATATAAACTACTAGCAAAATTTGTGACAATACACAGCCATTTGTATACTGTGTATATGCCTACATACAGTATTGTGTATTTATAGTATACACAATATACCTATATTACTTGCTCAATACACAGCCATTGTTCATTTTTTAAGTTACACAGTATTTTTATATGAATTAAACACACACACACACACACACACACACACACACACACACACACATATTCACAGTTGGCTATATATAGAGGTCTAAGCCTGTATGATAAATTAAAACAGGTGATTATGCATCTTTGTCATTTAAATTTCAAAGATTACCCTCCCCCTGTCTTTCATCATCAAAGCTTAACCTCCATTTGGAGTCAGTTGGCCTTATAAGCGACAATGACTTTAACTGAGCTTAAGTGATTATGCGGTGTAATAAGAAATACAAACATGCTTGGGTGACAACGCCTCATGTGGTCAACGTGTCTCCTGTGAAATATTTCTACCCGCTGGCCCTTTAAATTGCATCCTCCGACGCTAATTTATGAGTTTGGGGGCGGAACTTGTATACGTGTGTCCAATGAGAGCACGGGATGCTGATGCTGGAGTGAATGCTGATGCTGAGGGGGACCCGCACAGTGATGGAGCGGCGATTTCGTTGAGAAGGTAACGGAATCTTGAGATACACGAGCTTACATTCATCCGAATTAGGTAAGGTTAAGGGTTTATATTGAAGGATCGAAATAAGATCGGATCCATCACTGTAGGCTAATTATTTTATATTTGTAGGCTGATTAAATAAGCTTAAATCCGCTACTCTTGCAGAATGAACGAGGTGAAGCGTCGCGCGGTGCTTTTTCAAATGCATTTGCTTTATGATTTCTATTCGACTTTTCATTCAATATATGCGCATTCTTTCATATTTGACTTAGTTCATTTATGAAAGGTTGGTTTGTTTGTCTATGGATGTTGTTATACGGTCTATTTGTGTTCATTCACCGCTTTGGCGTGTCGATGAGAATATTTTTAATAAAATAAATAACCGTTGTCATGTGTACGTGTCTATTAATGTTGATCACACTTCTGTTTCTCTCAATTTAGGGACATTTGATATTCAAATGTACACCGTATTTTGTGATTTTCCTCACTGGTGTCTTTACATTGAGGAAAAACATAGGCATGTGACTGTCAGCCTCTCGGAGTGATTTTTTTTTTTTTTTTTTTTTTTTTTTTTTTAGGCAATGATTGACATTAATATAAGCCAATCAGAAAACAGATGTTGTCCGCACGGCCAGTGGTTGGAGGGTGGGGGAGGGATTTCACACGCGGCTTCTGTGTGCGATCTTTAAAAGATCAGAAAATGCATTGGTGTTTAAATCATGTAGGAGGAGCAGTGTGTCTAGAAAACCATTACTACATTATGTGGTATTAAAGGATATATTTTTAACAATATTACCCACAGCCATCATAAATGGTCAGACTTTATAATGTGACCTGTTACAATTGCTACAAAACCCTGCAGTCTTTTATTTTATGGATTATTATAGTATCATAATATTATTTAGGAGAGACACATTGGAAAACATCGATATGTATATATAGGGAATTTTAAAATTGTGGTTCACAGGCCTGGAAAAGTCAATAGAAATTAATAGAATCTTTAAAAGTCATGAGAATTTCTATAGTTGAATACCTGGTATACATTTACTTGCTCTAAAATACTTAATTGACAAGAAATAGCTCTTTGTGATTACAGTCACTATATTCATTGTACAAAAGTTTTGTTTATTTTTAAGGTTAAATGAATGAACTTATGATGTGTTAAATACAAGTGGTCCACTTGATAAACTTAGATATATACTTTTATATTATATAGATATTTTGCCATGGCAAGGATATTGTTAAACATAGTGTAAAATAATTCTCTTTGAACTCTGGGTGCAAACAATGCACTTGACATAGGCTAAATGTCATGGTTAGACTGCATTTCATGCAACAGATGCGTCACTTTGCGGGTCGCTTTTCCAGTTTCTCCTCTGAACGTGTCACGTTATTGAAGTCTGTATAGTTTGCCCTTTTTGTCTCTTTAAACACACCGTGTTCAGCGTCAGATTGGGTGGTGGAGAGAGAGGCAGTGACTCGTGATGTCGACCTTGCCACCTTGATTAAGCCTTTTATGATGGAGAGCAGCTGGATTTGACATATTACTGACCGACTTTCCATCATTCAGTTCTCTGAGAAGAGGTGTATTGTCATGCTTTCTTGTGACATTAACCAAAATCAATCTGTAGGTTCTGTTAAGATGTAAACGTTATGTTAATTAGGCAAACATTACTGTTACTATTGCTCATTCTTAAGGTTTGGGATTTGGACAAACTCCTAATCTAAATTATTGAAGGGATTGTTCACTTAAAAATGAAAACTGATGAGAAGTCATTACCCGCATTTTGTTCCAGACCCGTATGACTTTGTTTCCTCTGTGGAACACAAAAAGAGATATTAGTCACAGTCGAACACTCAGCCTTTCAAAGCATACTCATTTGACCGCGAGTGCATACAGATGCATTCGATGCATATACACTACAACTGCTTTCAGATACTCTTTAGTACATTTAACGGCAGGCACATGTGCAGATGACACACACAGACGTGGACTTTCCGTGCACACAACACGGACTGTCCACACTTACTGTGCTGATGACGAAATTTGTGTCTTGTACATGGTAGCGGAAAACTGTGTGCTGCTTCAACCATGCATTCTATTGAAGAGAGCCCTTTTCTCCCAATTTGGAATGCCCAATTCCCACTACTTAGTAGGTCCTCATGGTGGCGCGTTTACTCACCTCAATCTGGGTGGCAGAGGACAAGTCTCAGTTGCCTCCGCTTCTGAGACCGTCAATCCGCGCATCTTATCACGTGGCTCGTTGTGCATGACACAGTGGAGACTCTGCATGTGAAGGCTCATGCTACTCTCCGCGATCCACGCGCAATTTATTACGCGCCCCATTGAGAGCGAGAACCACTAATCGTGACCACAAGGAGGTTAGCCCATGTGACTCTACCCTCCCGAGCAACTGGGCCAATTTGGTTGTTTAGGAGACTTGGCTGGAGTCACTCAGCACACCCTGGATTCGAACTCGCAACCCCAGGGGTGGTAGTCAGCGTCAATACTTGCTGAGCTGCCCAGGCCCCCGAAGAGAGCTGTGTTTAAAGCATTCACTTGGATGACAATTAAACAGGCAAAAAAAGTCTTACAGACTTAAATTGAAGAAGAACCCAAACCATATCTAGGGCTGGACTCTTTTGACTTGGCCGAGTAAGGAACTACCAAGCAACCACCAGAAACCCCCTAGAAATGCACATGCAAACCGACGATCCCCGGCATGGGAGTTGGACGCTCAAGAGAGGAGGTTATAAAAGCCATGGCCTCTAGCCTCTGTCGCTAGTGCATCTCTTAAGGCCAGGAGAGTGAGGTTTACACACTGCATAGCTATCACGTACCAGCTGGCTACCATTACACTAGCATAGAGTTTTCCTTGGGGAACCACCACATTTTCTTTTTGAAAATTAAAAAATATAGCCATTTGGATGCAATCCTTTTTGATTGTTTGTCCAGTATGGTGAGCTATATATGGCCAATTGCCAGAAAGTTTGTCATGTCCTTTCTCTGGCACGGAGGTGCACAGATGTCCTGAACATTTGCACATGCCTTCTTTGAATGTCAGCATAAATATACATTTCTCTCTCTCTCTCTCTCTCTCTCTCTCTCTCTCTCTCTCTCTCTCCACACACACACACACACACACACACACACACCCATGAATGCCCACACATCCTCACTGCTTGGTCATACGAGTAAAAACAGGTGTGCTCCTCTTCATCAGCTCAGTCACTGTTGCTATAGCAACGCTCTCCACAGCATCAGCATTATCCCCGCAAACAGTAGGTGGTCCACACCTCTGAGAAAACTGCGGGGCACTTTTCATTTTGACTTATCTATCTGAAGAATACAAATGAGTGTTATCTTGAACTACCTTCTCTGATGGTAACTCCAAAAAAGAAACTCGTAGGAAGTTGTATTTCACAGAAACATAAAGGAATAAAATGACTTGCTGTTTCATTATGTTTTCCGATAGGCAATTTACTGTACAGCACGTCTTTCAGGAATGTTAGATGTCTTTGCATTTTGAGTGGCTTTAGGCGACTGTGAATGAAAGAGAATAATTTTTCCACAGAATAGTCAGCGTCAAACGAGGCAATTTGTTGCAGCCATTTTGAAATGTGTGACTCTTCTCTTCTCTTCTCTTCTCTTCTCTTCTCTTCTCTTCTATTCTCTTCCTGTCTTTTCTGGTCTGGTCTGGTCTCTTGGTTCTCTGCTCATCTTGTCTCTTATCTTCTGTTCTCTTCTCATCTTGTCTCTTCTCTTCTCTGTTGTTTTCTTTTCATCTCGTCTTGTCCTTTCTCTTCTTTTCTCTTCTCTTCTCATCTCTTTTTCTCTCCTCTCTTTTTTCTCATCTTTTCACTTCTCCTCTAGGATGCAGTAAACACCCTTGTCAGCTGACAAGGGAGCAGTTTTTCGCAGTGCATCACAGCCCTCTAACGGGCACTCTGTTCTCCAACTCACGAAACCTCGGAAGATGTATGGCAGTGCGCGGGCTGTCGGCCACATCGAGGGCAGCCCTGCACGCTCCCCACGGCTGCCTCGTTCCCCACGGTTGGGCCACCGTCGGGCCAACAGCGGCAGTTCAGGTGGCAAGACCTTATCTATGGAGAACATCCAGTCCCTCAATGCTGCCTACGCAACGTCTGGCCCCATGTACTTGAGCGACCATGAAGGTGTCAGATCCACAGCTACTTACCCTAAAGGTACCATGACGCTCGGTCGGGCCACAAGTCGAGCGATGTATGGCGGCCGGGTCACCGCTATGGGCAGCACCCCCAACATTGCCTCGGTGGGGCTTCACCATGCCGACCTGTTAGCATATGGCGATCTAGGCTCACTGTCTATGCTCCACCACCAAGTAACGCCGTCGGCCCTTCTGCGGCAGGCAGTCAGGGGTGGAGGGGGAGAACTTTTGGAGCTCCAAGCACAGCTACAAGACATGCAGAGAGAAAACGAGCTTCTTCGGAGAGAACTAGACCTGAAGGACAGCAAGTTGGGCTCCTCCACCAACAGCATTAAGAGCTTCTGGAGTCCAGAGCTAAAGAAGGAGCGAGTGATGAGGAAGGAGGAGGCTGCTCGAACCTCCATCCTGAAAGAACAGATGCGGGTGACCCATGAGGAGAATCAGGTTAGGATAGTTACCTTACATTGCAGTTTGATCACATTGAGAATCTAAGGTATGGAAGATCTTTGTAACCTACTGTATATTTAGAATGATTAGGCCATATGCTGAGTAAAAAAGTGACCATGCACTCTTAAAAATAAATGTTCTTTAGTGGTTCTTTGTTGAAGAAGTTCTTGATGATACATTTAAGGTTACTCAGATCAATGTGTTGGTTCTAAGTATCATCCATTCACAAATGAAAACCATAGCCTTCCTGGGTTCTTTTAAGCACCAGTGGGGTAAATACAGGTAAAGTTGGACACTTTAGCTTAATCACCTATTATTATATGTATATTTTTCCATGACTAATAATCAGCATTAAATTAATCTGAAACTAGTATCGGATAACATTTATGTTGCTGTTTTGAACATGTTTTAATATCAACGATGATGACAAATTATAAGTAAGTGTCCCACTTTACCTGAATTCACCCTACATAGATGGGTTCTAAAGAACCATAGAACCTTAAACTGTTCTCCTATGGTATCATGAGATAAAATTGGCCAGATTTCAAACGAACTCTGAAGCGTTTCGCATGTGTTGAGAATACAGTCCAACCAATCAACCATCCAATATTCATAAAATAACCATGAGCACACCTGAGGATCTTTGGAGAAGAAATATGTAGGTCAACTCATCACTATATTATAGGGCTGCACAATTAATCTAAAAACTAATCGCGATTACGATTACGGCTGCCACGATTATGTAATCGTGAAAACTGACGATTACAGCGTTCAATTTAAGTCTGCTCCTGTTGCATCAATGGTTTCTATTTACAACGTGTTTTTGCAGCGGTTGAGTACTCTAACCAATAACTAACATGTCTGTTGAGTAAAGAAATGGCAATGGCCAATCAGAGCCACTTAAATGAGTCCTCTGTCCTATCAGTAATGACAACTGATCCTAATGCGCAAGTTTTAAACCATCTGAATGCCCAGATGCTTGCTTTATGTTCCACCTCTGTTTGCAGTGGCACACGAAAATTAAGAAACATCACCTGACACTCGAAAAGAAGCTGTAGAACAAGAGTGAAAAGCACTTTGGAATTATTTTGGATTCATTGCATATTGCACCGCTCTCTTTGAACGTAGATGTTAAATACACTGCAAATGAGCAACACAACAAAACTAAAACATTCCTGTTCTAATCAAGGCATAGAAGTGGTGTAAATAATTGATTTATTATGCTGATTAGACAGCTTTGTTTTTAATGAGAGCATTTGCGAGAGTGCAGAACTTTGTGCGGAGCATCATTGAGCTCGTGTCGAAGTGCAGGTCTGAAACCTGCAGTGAGTGACAGCAGTCATTGTAATGGGAGAGTTTGTCACGTTGCTCGATTTCTGTGTACAATTTATTAAAAATGTAATAACAGTTTTGTTTCGTCATGTTAATAAGTAGGCCAGTGTGAATTTGATATGTACAAAATAGCAATAAAATAATTCAGATTAACTGTTCTAAGTTTGTTTTGGAGGTGTAGCCAACATAAAGAATATGGTATGAATAGCATATTTCAGGAATCACCGTTGTTGTTATCGCATCTGCTCTAATAAGACCCATTTGCCATGCAGCTGGTATTAGTAGATTTAACATTTTCACGAATCGCACAAACTCCGATCGCAAATGACTGTTTTTAATTTCCAAAGTGCAACCACTGAGGCCAAAAATTATCTAACGATGGTCTTACATGAACAAGATCACCATTGAAGATCTGACGGGATCAATGGTCCCCTGTCTCACCACCAAAGGGCTTACTGAACGCGTCAATTTAAATTGGCTGTTAATATGTTTGAATATTGAATATGTCATATTATTTACTGTACGTGGACTAATAATTTAAGCAGTAATTTAGCAATAATTTAATTTATTCTATACCATAGATATCCATTTAAAATCATTTTTATTTGGCCTAACATTAACAAACATTATTATAATATTTAATGCTTAAAAGATGCTTAAAAGAAACTGGAGAGCAGCTCATATCCACCATTTAAATCTGCTAGTTTACCATTTAAAAGTGCATGGTTGGTTGCTTTGTGACGTTACGGTATTTTAATATTTTACAATATCTCGCGATGACAATATCAAGAGCAATAATCAACAATTATGATTTTTGCTATAATCGTGCAGCCCTACTATATTACATATATTATTATTTTTTGGCGATATATAATCACGTAACAAAGGTGGTGTTTAATAATTCCTGAGGTAGTTTTAGTATGATTGCTTCTTTGTGTTGGATTGCGGCAGAACATACACAGGTAGGAAGGCTTTAGCAACTTTTTGACGGATAAAAAACAAGAAAGAAAACCATTTAGGAGGCAGAAAAAAAAACTAGCGGATCAACCTCTGATTGGAATGCGCATTCTATTGCCATGTGGCAACGTTTTGCATATCTGTGACATAAACAGTACTGGAAAGTTGGAACCAGTTGATACATTTCTACAGGTACTTCATTTTAACCAGTAAATCGATGTGTTAGCTAAATCCAGTAAAAGCACACAAACATTCTGACCAATGAGGGACTGTTTGCTCACATGTCAATTTTATTAACACAATTTTGCTCTGATTTGAAATGTTGCCTTGTGAAAGCAAACCGAACCATTCGGTATGCACCATTGTAACAATTTTAGCCCTTGTTTTGAAACAGATCAAACTAGCTACAGGTCTGAAAATGCTCAAAAACAGTTCTCTTATGTCATCAAAATGGAAAAACCCTTTTTAGAACCTTTATTTTTAAGAGTATTTGCTGAGATTATTTTCTTCACCAATAGATTTTAAAGAAACGTATAGATATCATATACATTGCATTCGTTGACACCTTACAATGTTTTTTACAGCTCTTGATAGGCGTGGCACTTAGAGTTTTATATTCATTAGTTGTGTTCTAAAACTTGTGCTGCAGCATTTTAAGGCATCATATGCACACACGTCATGAAACCTGTTCCAAAAGGTAGGCAGCGGCATCTAAGATTGGCCAAAATCTATTGGCCCTTATAAAGCAGCTGCATATGTGGGCAATAGACAGCAAGGCAGCTCCCTAGGGTTTGGAAAAGAGTTACATTTTAAGGCTAGTCATGGACAAATTTCACTAAAGGTTATCACTAGGTTTGGTGGCAGTAAAGGCTCTTCACACACTACAGTTTAATTTGACGTTAGTTAAGGGCTACGCCTAGTTTATGAGTTCCTGTGTTTGCCAAGGTTGCTCATCCTGCCTCCAGGTTTGGTATCATCAGTGGGCTCTGCTCTTTTCTTTTCCTTTATTCTGTCTCTCATTTAACCGTAGAGTCATGCTCTCTCGCGCTCTTTTTTCCCCACCCACTCATGCTCTTCACGTCTCTTCACAGCTGATTTCCTCTTTATGGAAGAGTCTTCTGGGAGGCACTTCTGGAAAGAGGCTCTTATAATCATTAATATTTCATCAATTAATCAGATATGGCACTCATTCAATGGACACGCTAAAACACATTTTATTTGTTGCTCTAAAATCTGATTGGATGAGCTACAGTACATTCAAAGCTGTTTTAGAATAGCTGATATACACACTCCTCAGATGAATGCTATATTAATGCGCAAAGCTGCCACATTACTTGGCAACCGTAAACGGTGTACAGCAGGGGTGCTTTTTTTACATCGACCAGTCAATCGCAAGAAAAGCACTGGTCGATTTCGATAACAGGTCAAAAAGGAAAAAGAATAGAGAGAGAAAAGACACAAATAACAAAAATATTAAAGATTGACTTTTTATTTCCTCTCTTCTATATCTGCACGCTGTTTGACTGACAGGCGGCCTATGTGTGTGCTCAGAGAGCACTCATGCTAATGTCAGATTCACACATACACCGTGAGCGGGGCGTCAGCGAAGCATGAGCACGGCGTGAGCAAAGCAGTCACGTTGGGCTTTCTCATTGGCCTCATCTCTTAATGTGAAGAATGTAATCGGTTAAAATGGACGACAAAATGAAAACGCGCTGCTCACGCCCCACTCATGAAGTATATGTGAATCTGGCCTAATGCGTCTTGGTGTGGTATTAATGTAAATATAGTCAGTAATGTCTAAAGTGAACGTTAACAGTGGGACAAAAAAGTGGATTTGTTTCAAAATGTCGGACTTGAAGTATAAATGTAACCTAAAACACCTGCCGCTGCTAAGTATGTCATTAATATTAATCAAACAACAATAACAAGAAAACAAATAAAACAAATACTGCTCTAGGCTGGATAAATTTAGTAGCTTTAAAAAGTATTAATGGAATATAATCAAACAGTGACCAGTAGCTAATAGCTTTATGTTACATTTAATTTCATTCTGAATGTTTACTTGAATACTTGAAAAGCTGAAAAAAGCACTGTTTTCTTAATTTGAGGTTTTTTTTTTTAGTTTTTTTTTTTAGTTCTATTGTTTTTAATTTATTCCGATTTATTGCTTTTATTTTATTTTTTCTTTGTTCTTATTTGATTTCAGACTGTTGACTTTATTACTTGAGAACTTGAAACAATGCTTACTTAATGAAAAATAAGTATTATTATTTGCTGTGGTACCAAAATATGTAAAGACACGTGAAATTTCACTACCGACTATGTACAGTAAATATTGTGTATGGTAGATCTTTCTCTAATATCATTATGAAAAAGTAGATCTCATTCCATAGAAATGTAGGTCTACAGTTAGGCTATGAACAATATTACTTGGTGGAAGAATTGTTTTTTGTGATAACAATTGGTAATACATTAGATTTTTTATTGAATATTGGTGTCTTTTATCATATTGCTGTTGCCGGTTAAAGGAGTAGCTGTATAATGTATATTCTGTTATCATTCAGACTGATCTCACTGTGAATTTGGTGACAGTTGGTTGAAATTTCTTTAGCTGAATTTGGCCTGTGCTTACTGAAATTCGAACCACTGAAGCTGGAATTGTTGTTAACCTTTTTATGAGTAGGGTCAAAATTTATTTAGATAAAGAGTTATTTTTGCACGTGACACTGCACAGCCGGTAGAGGGGGGCCAAGTGTAGACGAGTTTTTTATTTTAATTTTTTATTTCTTGTCATAAAAAAATACTGTATAATATATAGTACACATGAACAAATGGAATATGTCTGCAGTACTTTTTTGTTTGATTTATTTAGTTTTTATAGCTGTAAAAAAAACAAATGAACAAATAATATCAGCAGTCCAGTTTGCCTATGCACTGTTTGACATCTCAGACATTGAGAGTGTGTGTGTGTGTGTGTGTGTGTGTGTGACAAGCGCTTATGTAAACAGACTTGGCTGTGTGCATCTGATAATCACACTCGATCAGCATGATTTCACTGTGAGTATACAAGTTTTAAACTGTTTTCGTGGTGCTTTTGTGATCGTTTGGCTGTCTCTTTTAGAAAACAAATGTATTATATGCTTGAAAAGACTGTTTGAGTTGCTGTTTGTGTGAATGAAAACCATATCTGCACCTAATCAGCAGACGTGGCTGCGTGCATGGGAAGATCACGTTTAGATATGATGGCTATGCATATACAAGCTGTGAACTGTTGTCGTGGTACTTTGGTGACAATTTGGCTGTTTGTTACATAAAATAAACATATTATGTGCTTGAAAAGACTCTTTGAGTAGCTGTTTGTTTGACGAATGACAACCGCTACTAATGTAAACAAATGACAGCATGCATTGGAGGAAGATCGCGTTTGATGTATTGACTGTGCATATAAGAGCTGGTAACTTTTTATCGTGGTACTTTGGAGATGAGTTGGATGTATGTATATAAAATAAACTTATTCTGTGGTTTAAAAGACTGTATGAGTAACTGTTTGAGCAAATATAAATCACAGACGCTTGACCAGCACAGCCTGTGTCGGTGCAAAAGCCGATTTGAATCTGGCAGCTTGTAACGTAACTGGCTGTTGCAGAAACACATACTGTTTGTGTGACGCTACTCTGCGGGTCCCAGTTATTAACCGTCACATATGTGTGATGTTATGGATGAAGGGCATGTGTGAGCTCCAGTTTCTAGGTGAAATATCAATAGAGTGGCACTAAAAGCGAGTTGTAAAGTGAGCTGTTTTTATGGAATTAATATTTTATTTACCGTGCACCCTAATCCAAACCCCAAACCTAAACCGTCAGTGGAGGAACAATTAAATTTTAGATGGAAAATGCAACCTCCGTATCGTTGATTAGGTGAACGCAGTTTCTTCCTGGTTTCCACAGGACCAGAACCTGTGTCTATGAGGCAGCTCATATTGATTGTTTTAAGATGTTGAGTACTGGAGAAATTTGTTTCCTCACATTCTCACCCCTTCTTCTCTCTTGTCATTTCTTTCTCCCTGTGTATCCCACTCTTTCTTTCACTCGAGAGTAGGGTTGTGGCCTAGTTAAATTAGCACAGTGCACAGGGCCTGAAGATGCAGGCATGTCAAGGACAAATGCTTGTCTCAGAGACTTTTTCTCTCTCCATCTGATTCCTTGTCCCTTTTACACTCATCCCTCCACTGTCTCTCTGTGTCTCTCATGTCTGTTTCTCTCTCTCTCTCTCTCTCTCTGTCAACCATCTCTCTTTTTGGCTGCTTCTGTGTCACATATCCCCACTCTTTGTCTCTTCCTCTTGCTCATCCTGTGTCCTTTCCATCCATCTTGTTCTCCGTTCCACAGTCCTTCCATCCATCCTCTAAGGCACCATATGGCATTTTCTCACATATTTTGGATGACATGTGAATCTAGTTTATTATACCTTTATTTAAAGAGCCTTGCTAGATCATTCAGACCTTTCACCAATTTTCTCATTTTATCAAATTGTATTTTATTGATAACAAATTTTATGTGAAATTTTTAAGTGATATAATTCTTTCTTGTATCCCAATATGTAGGGATTCACCGATACTGATTCTCCGATACCACGCTCATGTACTGGTACTCGTACTTGTAAAAATGCTCTGATACCAAAAACGAATCCATCTGACGTACGAATGTTATTACGTAAACATTCAACACACAGATTAAAATCACGCCATGTGCTAGTGAGAATATTTAACAGCAAAAGCTGCGATTTAATGAGATAAATATATAGTACATGCATTTTAAATGTGAGTGCTTGTGATTGTGTGCAGCCAGTGTTGTGCAGGCATAGAGACACAATCTGCTCATACCTTTAGTGATCCTTGGCTCATACATAGAAAAAATTAATGAGCATTGCATACTCTGTTTGTAGCAGATGACAGCAGGCAGAGTGCTAATTCACTTTTTAGCATGAGTCATACACAGACTACATATTTATTTAATTAAATAGCAGCCTTTTGCGGTTTAATAATCACTGTGATTCACGTAGCGACCGGCTTTTCTGGATTGGGAATCTGCCGTCATTATGTCAGAGCTCCTTGGTCTAACAACATAGACTAACTACTACTAATAATAATAATATTAATGATAATAATAAATCAATAGTAACTGCGTTATATTTAAGCAATATCTCACATCTGTGATGCTCTATTATGTAGCACTTTATTTGACAAAAATAACTCCAATGTTGTATTTAGGATTGTGCTTTGAGTTTCAATCACTTCATTTGATAAAAATAATACAATTTCATGTTGAAAATGAATTGCTATACTTTAATATGATAATTTTTTTAAATGTATTTATTTAAACACAATTTTGATGATAAAATTGAAATAAACTGCTGAACTTGAGTTCAGAAAAAAAAAAACAGGTATCGGCAAGTACTAAAAAAAAGTATCAGTACTCGTACTCATTCTCAAAAAAATGGTATCGGGACATCTCTACCAATATGCAGAGTCAACTCCATTCGTAGGCTGATTTGACTTGAAACTGTAACACTGTGGCGCTATTTAAATTTCCTCTGTTTGTTTGAACAGCCCATCCAGCCCGACACAGCAACATTGGCTCAGAACAATGGCAACCTGGTCTCTTATACCTACCTATACCTACATTATTGCAAACTGATTCTTATGTGGCTCGTTGTACACTATATGGCCTAAAGTTTGTGGACACCCCCTTCTAATTAACAAATTTGTTTTTCCATTAAATCCAGTAAAGAAAAATCATTCCCTGATGGAGGGAACGAGACGTGACACTAGGGGTCGATCTTGAGAGCCCGAGACACCAACAGATCTTTGAGAAAAGGCCAATGAGAATTGGCGAGTAGAATTTGCATGCCACTCCCCCTGACATGCGGGTATAAAAGGGAGGCAGGTATGCAGATTCATTCAGGTTTATGCACTGAGGAGCCGAGGCAAGGTCCCGGCCATTACAGTGGTGTAGTTCAGCCTGTGGCAAGAGAGACACAACGCCTCGTTCCCTCCATCAGGGAATGGAGGTTACGACAGTAACCGAGACGTTCCCCTTCAGTCACTCACTCGACGTTGTGTCGATGTAGTGACACAAGGGGTCCCTATACGAAACGCCACAATGGCTGAACTGTGTTACGTGAACTGCCGATGCAGGTGTAGGCAAGCTACTGTGAGCGTATGAACAGATGCACTCGGACTGCACGTAGACTCCCCAGACGCCCCAAAACGTCATGTAATTCCCAACAACTCTGAGGGGGGAAGGAGACGTATCTGGTATGGGAACAGGCCGTGCCAACCTCTCTCTAAGTTTTTCTCTCCACAGAAAATTAGTTTCTGCTGGGGCCTTTAAATGCTCATAAAATGCGCCGGGGAAGGCGTTCTTTTCCGTTCATATTCTTTCAGGGGGACAAGACCCCTCGGAGGCCACACCCTGCCTGAAGGGGAGGGTAAAAAAGTGCCTAATACGTCATATGGGCCTAAGGCCGCACATGGAAGAGGTGCGGTGGTAGGTCCTGCCCTTCGTAGGGGAGGTGCTCTACAAACACAGCAACCGGGGCAGAGAGGGCTCTGCCAAGGGAGACGTGGGTCTACCGAAAAAGGGAGACCGTACCGCGGAAGATACATCACAGGAGGTTACCGGGGTAACCGAGACCTGTGGAGCACTTACCCCAGTACAGGGCATGTTAGCACACGTACTGGGTCTGACTACGAATTCCTCCACTGAATTCGTGAGCCAGAGGGCTAGGAGGAAGTACATCCAGGGTTCACAGGTCGTGAACACGCATGGGAGAGAAGAGCGCACAGCTTCACCTTGTGGAGGGGAAAGGCGCTATACACAAGCGGTACACCCGGCCCGCTGCCCCGTGTAACGAAACTTACCTGTTCGTACATGAAAGATCATGGGACGAAACCGGCTCAACCCGGAGATTGTAAAATCTCGCAAAGGTATTGGGTGTTGCCCAGCCCTCTGCTCTACAGATGTCTGCTAGAGAGGTGCCATTGGCCAGTGCCCACGAGGATGCCACACTCCTTGTGGAGTGTGCTCAAACCCGCAAGGGGGCGGGCACGGAATGGGTCTGGTAGGCCAAAGCGATGGCGATCCAGTGGGCAAGCCTCTGTTTGGAGACAGCATTCCCTTTCCGCTGTCCGCCGAAGCAGACAAAGAGCTCTCTAAAGCTCTGCGTGCGACACCCAGCGTAAGGCTGGCCGGTGACTGAGGAGGAGGGCCTCTCGGGCCGTCTTTGAGACTCGTCACCACTGGCCGGCTGGGGGTGTGGTTTGTGCGAGATCGGTCGCCGAGCGCAGCTCTTGTAGCACACCGGGATCAGATCTACCCTCGTGTAGCTCTTTCAAAGCCTTGGCCTAATGGACCTGTAAGAGGGCCATGGCGTGCAGGGCAGAGGAGGCCTGACTGGCAGCGCTGTGGGCTTTAGTCGCCAGAGACGACATCGTCCTACAGGCTCGGGAAGGGAGTGCCGGGCGACTCCGCCAGGTGGTGGCGCTCAGCAGGCACAGGTGTGCCGTGATCTTATCCACCTGGGGTATCGCGGCATAACCCTCGGCCGCCCCACCGTCAAGGGTATTGAGAGCGGACAAACTAAAGGATCAGGTTCAGGCAGCGAAAGGTGCCCTCCATGATTGCGTCAGCTCGTCGTGCACTTCCAGAAAGAAGGGGACTGGAGCGGGCGTGGCCTCAAGCGGCACGCCGAACCCAGAAACCAGTCGTCAAGCTGCGAGTGCTCAGGGGCGGGTGGAGGGTTCCACTCAAGCCCAAAACTCGCGTCAGCTCGGGCAAGCACGGAAGTCAGCTCTGCGTCGGCCTCAGACTGGGCTGCCACACCCGAAGGCGGCAGCCCGGTTGAGTCCTCGGTGTCCGACATCACCAAGGCGCTCTCCGATGCAGCGATCGACATCTCATCCAGCTCACAAGCTCCGAAAGAGACATTAGGCTGGCACTGAGGCGAACTGCCTGTCTCATCCCAGAACTGGACGAGCACAAACAAGCGTACTGGGGAGTGGGTGGTCCGTGGGGGTTTACCCGGCGGAACCGCACCCATTGAAGCCCCCGAATCGCCTTCAGCGTCAACCAGGGTGGCATCGTACCCTTAGGTAGAAGGACCAGTTGGGGGGGACAGCTGAAGTGGCTTTCCCTCGAAAGAAGGAAAGCCACGACCGCAACGTTGCCATGGTCATGTTCTCGCAATGAGAACATCAACCATCCACGAACGCTTCCTCAACGTGATTTTGGCCCAGGCACGTGAGACAGTGATCGTGACTGTCAGAGGCTGAGGGGTAACGACCGCATCCAGGAGCTGCACAGAGACGGAAGGGCATTTTTAAAAAGACGCATCTTTAAAAAGACGTTCAACGTCACTGTGCCTGCTCTAATAGAGGAAATATACTCTTTAGAGGAAATAAACTCTTTTAAAGCGCTGTTAAAGCGCCCAGGGGCGTAGTCTGCAGTGGAGTGCAGAGTGGAGAGAAAGCCACTGGAATGCGCCATATATCCAAAAGCACACGCTTCTGAAGAGGTGAATGGATCAGTAGTAGTATTCAGCTCGCTGAAATACAACCGCTCGGCTCCAAAGAAAAAATCTGAATGAATCCGCATTCCAGCCTCCCTTTTATACCCGCATATTGGGGGGAGTGGCATGCAAATTCTACTCGTCAATTTTCATTGGCCTTTTCTCAAAGATCTGAAGGTGTCTCGGGCTCTCAAGGTCGACCACTAGTGTCACTACATTGACACAATGTCGAGTGAGTTACAGAAGGGGAACTTAATGTTTCTTTATGTAATGGCTTGGGCTTTGTGTGCTTCCAAATTTGTGGCAACTGTTTGGGAATAGCCCTTTTCTGTTCCAGTATGACAGTGCCCCTGTGAACAAAGTGAGGTCCATAAAGACATGGTTTACTGTGTCTGGCATGTAAGAAAATTTGACTGGCCTGCACAAAGCCCAGAGCTGAACCCCACTGGTCTCTTTTGGGGTGAACTGGAACAGCAACTGTAAGTCAGGCCCCATCGACCAACATCAGTTCCTGACCTCACTGATAGCCTTGTGTCTGAATGAGAGCAAATCCCTGCAGCCATGTTACTACATACAGTGTAGTGGAAAGCCTTCCCAAATGAGTGGAAGCTGATATTACAGCAAAGGGTTTGAAATCAAATGTTCATCAAGCACATATGGTGTCCACAAACTTTTGGCCATATAGTGTACGTATCGCAGCAATTTTCTGGTGAAACAAACACTAAAGAAGCTACAACAACAATGATTTTTATTCTCTTTTACACAAATCACGAGTAAAATAGTAGTTTATCAGTTTCTAAACTCTTACTTTTCGCCCTGTTCCAGAATGTTATCTAATGACATCTAAACACTTTAACTATAGTGCATGACTTGTAAGGTGATACGTTTTAACAATTGCATTACATAACCAACAATATTTACAAGCTTGGTCGAGTGGGATCAAGTAGTGGGCAGTAGTGATGTTTCATTCGAATCTGTCTTTTTAAATTAATCTTTTAAGTGAACTAATTTTTCTTAAATTTCAACTCATATTTTTTGTTTATTGACGTCTCTCCCTTTAGAAGCCAGTAAGCTCTTGTTTGAAGCACGAGACTGCTTTGGTGGCTTTTCATGTCTGTAAAGACTGAAATAGCATTCGAGTGTGGGCTGTGAAGGAGCATACTATTGGTTTTACCCGCTAAACAAATAAGCCCCCTCACTGATCCGGTTGTTTTAATTGGAATGAGATGAGATGTCTTGTTCATGAACAAACTGAATAATCTGTTAAACTCATTCCCGATCGAAATGAATGAATCACTCATTTTGTTTGTGAATGAAGATCTGCTGACTGAGTGAACGAGAGGAGGCATAACGTTTGTTCAGTTCAGCATGTGAGTCATTCGTGTTCAACAAGGAGAGAAAGGGGTAAAATACAGTAAGGCAAGTTTATAGTTATGCACAAAACAAAAACACCAATTTATTAAGGTGTAAAAATGACTGAAGACAATACAGTTCAAATTACATGAATTGCGAATGGAAATGTTGTGCTTTGGAGCACTGTGTGAGATATTTATGCTTTTGTTTAACTTTTCTATGTCTTTGTAGTTAAGCCCAAAATTTTATAAAATATAGGAAACATAAGACCTGCCATTTGTGGTGAAAATGGTTATGGCGTTTAAACATTTTGTACATTTGTAGACATGCAAATTCCATTTTTGTTGCTTTGTCCTGCTTTTAAAGACTGACTAAAGCACGAGCCAGAGTGCTGTCTGTGAAAGTGCTTATCATTTGTTTGACCCACTGAACGAATACACCCCTTCACTAAACCAGTCGGTCATCACGTTCATGTACTGGTACTTTCGTTCGTGAACTAATTTATTGAATCAGTCATTTCATTCTTGAACAAGGATCTGCTGACTGTCGTTCGATCAGTTCGGCATTCTTGTTCAACAAGAATATGGGCCGGATGAATTATGAATAAAAGGGAGTGATGACCACACATTACAATGACAAATGGACATTATTGAAACTCATAGTTATTTTTAGGCTATTGTTGCCTTTTTTTTTTGTATAGCTTGATAAAAAGTTGTGCTCAGCAGTTCACAATATGGTAGATATGTTTTGTTGTCGTTTGTGGGGAAACACTTATGATGCTTAAGTCTCTAGCAGACATGCAAATTACAAACACGCAAATTTTAATAAAGGATAATTAGACTTGTTTCGGTTGTGAATGACCATTGTTCATTTCCATTCCATGCCCTTTACTCATTCAAAACTAAAAAGACAATAATTTGGTACCATCTGCTGGCGCAAAGGCGTGATTTGCAGAAATGGTAAATGAATGAATCATTGAATGAATCTGAATGAATCTTTTTGGTGAACAGATTCAAAAGATGAGTAACTGAGATGAATCAAAATCACCACCAATATTGTGCAGTAGCTCAACTGATTGAGCGTTGCACTTGCAATACAGAGCCTAAAGTGTCATAGAAGCACCACCATAGTGGTCTCTTCAGCAGTTGCGTTTTTCATCTCACATTTTTGACACTATTAGTTAGGTTTAGGTTTAAGGTTTAAGGAAGGAAGACGGTTTTGTTAATTTAAAACTCAAAAGGCATTAACCTTTAAAATAATCTATTTGAGTGGAAAATGTAACTCGCTTTTATCGCCCCTCAGTGGGCATTTCACCTTGGAACTGCTGCGATACGTGAAAGGACAAATATAATTTGCTGAAATGTCGCAGAATTTTCGAAGTCTCATAATTTTCATGAGAACAGGTTCGTTTTCTGGAATCTGTTTGAAAACAATGATTCTTTGTGCAATTATACTACTGCATCCTCCATGACCCAACACTCAGAACCTGCCTGCAAGATGGAGAATTGCACTGTACAAATTGCGTTCACCACTTATTTTTTGATCATGTAAAAATTAAAGATATGCTGTTTACTTTGCTGTAGAAATTTACACGGATAAAAAACAATTGCCCTAATGAGGATCTTTAATGACTTACAGTTGGCTTCTGCCTGTGAATTATTTAAATAATCCAATTTTCTGCCTAAAACCCCCACAGATAAGAGATTCAGGTTGTGAGTCTAAATGATATTTGTGAAAATGAAGATCAAACACAAGCACATAGCAATAAAGTAAATCAAATGCTTAGATTAGCAGCCATGGGGCGGCTTTTTATCAGCAGGGAATGGGCTTCTTATTAAAACAGACGAAAGAATGGATGATGAAAAATATTGCTGGGGAAACTGTTTTGGTAAGCAATAAAACTGAAGCGTGGGAGGAAGTTTATTATCAACAGGTCAAGTTGTACATACAGGCCAAATTAACATTGGAGAGGCTCAAGAACAAAAGGTGAATGTAGAGGCCCAACCAGATTATTTTAAAATCGCAGGGTCATCCAAGAGTGAAATGGACCAAATATGCCTGGAAGAACAGGCCAGAATCAATCAAAAATCATCTTAGTTCAACAAAACGTAAAAATCTGGGGATTAAATAATTGTGTGTATAGAATATTTTCTATAATTAAACAACAGGAATTTAAAGCAGGTATAATTAAAGAATTAGTTAAGTGTCTGATTAATCCTGCATGGCACTGAAGTAACAGAGAAAACAACCTTGATTTAGTTTACATTAATATAAAATGATTGCAAACTCACTATTAAGTAGCAGATGTGTGGCGTAAAATGCAATCATGGTTAATGCAAGAACTACCAGGACAGGCAGACTGTGAAATACACAAATTAGATTGTATATGCATGCTAGGCTTGCCTATGTTTGGCCAATATGGGAAAGTGTATGTATGTGTGTGAGAGTACTGTCCCTTCTTTTGAGTCTGCAAGGTTAAATCAGAATGCTGTCACCACAGCTCCCAGCATACACCTGAGTGTGTGTGTGTGTGTGTGTGTGTGTGTGTATGCAGCAGACTGAAAATGGGAGAGGACATTAGCTGTGTTGTAGTTACATGTCTAGTGACATTGCTATACTGTCAGTGCCCTGTGATCAAAAGTAACAAGATTAGACAAGCTTATGAAGTGCTTGCCTTTAAAATTCCTCCTTTATATATTTTATGTTTGCAGTGTATTGATGTATTTGTTCATCTGTGCATTTGAATGGGAAGGCATTTGCATGTCTTACATAAATTAATTGCTCATTAACATTCAAGAAACACACATTCATCAAGAAAAAAAGAGCTGATATACTGTAGTTCACATAGAGGACATGTGATGTTTATTTTGGATCGTGGTGCAGAGTGAAGACTCTTTGAAAGATGCTTTTATGAAAAAAAGATATTAACAGAAAGGAATTTTAACAGCAGAGTATCCAGAAAGGGATGCAAACATCCATTTGTTTTTTGCTTTTTATTTGTTTTTTTATTGTTTTCCAGTAAAAATATCTAAACGTTCTTAAAACTTGATACATTTACTTGACAAGCAGAATGGCATAAGCTATTTTGTCTTGTTTTCAGAGAAATCAAACTAAATTTAGTGAGGTGTAAAAAAACATTTTGAACCTCATTTGGCAGGTTTTTTTTCCTTCTTGTTTTGAAAGGATAGTTCACCCAAAAATTAAAATTCTCTCATCTCACCCTCGTGCCATCCCAAATGTGTATGACTTTCTTCTGCAGAACACAAACAAAGATTTTTAGAAAAATATCTCAGCTCTGTAGGTCCATACAATGCAAGTGAATGGTGATTAGACCTTTGTAGCTCCAAAAATCACATAAAGCAAACATTAAAAAAAAATCCATATGACTCTAGTGGTTTAATCAGTATCTTCAGAAGCAATATAATAGGTGTGGGTGAGAAACAGATCAACATTTAAGTCCTTTTTAACTCTAAATCCACACTTTAACTTTCACTTGCAGATGTGAACGTAAAACTAAACATGCACCACATGTTTAGTGGATATTTAGAGTAAAAAAAAAAAAAGGACTTAAATTTTGATCTGTTTCTCACCCACACCTATTACATTGCTTCAGAAGACATGGATTTTACCACTGGAGTCATATGGATTACTTCTTTGTTTCCTTTTATGTGATTTTTGGAGCTACAAATGTCTGATCACCATTCACTTATATTGTATGGACCAACAGAGCTGAGACATTCTTCTAAAAATCTTCACTTGTGTTCTGCTGAAGAAAGAAAGTCATACACATCTGGGATGGCATGAGGGTGAGTAAATGATGAGAGAATTTTCAGTTTTGGGTGAACCATCACTTTAAGCATAAAGCTTAATACATTTTGTCTGATTTCTCTGAAAACAAGACTTAATATCTTGCTTGTCAAGTAAATATCAGTATAATCTTGTTTTAAGAATATTTAGATATTTTTTATGGAAAACTATATATATATATATATATATATATATATATATATATATATATATATAAATGTAAAAATACTAACTAAATACTAAGAAAATTATTTCTTGCAGTAGATTAAAAAAACAACAACAATTCAAACTTGTTTGCTTACTGTCTCCATCAATGAGCAACAGTCAATGAGTGCCTTGATATGCACAGCAATATGCTGATAACTCATAAATCACATTATTAAAAAAATTAAAATCAGACAACACAAGAAAACCGCAGTTACATGACATTTGAAATCATCTGGTAATTTTCTGCTTTTGACGTCAAAACATAAACAGGTATGCGTACAACACTTGTGCCCATTGGGTAAGTCATTAAGAATGCTGGTAAAGGTGTTTACATGCAGTGCGAAATTGGGGTAATGGGCAAAAATCTACGTGTGCTGATTGGTATTTGCTTAAAACATTTATGACCTTCCCTGATGAAGGAAAACTTTTTAAGGTGTTTACATGACAACATACAGTACACTGTCGGCTTACTAATTATATTTTTGTAAGATCATGCATGTAAATGCGCTCACTTAAGTTGGGAGATAAAAGAGCGCAAAGACAAAACAAAAAAGTAGAAAAATCAAAGTGCCAGCCAAGGATGGATTAAGAACTGAGAGGCCCATGGGCCAGTACACTGTGGAGGCCCCCAATGACATGACTACGTTCACCTTAATGCGCTACAGGATGATTGACAGATTTGGTTGGAGTTTTCAGATAGACAGAAGAAATGTTTGGAGCAATGTATTACATGGCCAATTATATGTACTTTTTAATTATGAACCGATCCAAAATCATGCATTATTAATAGGGATGTGCACGATGCCTGTATTCAAATACCAAAATCACTATTCAGTTATTCTGCACGTGTTTAGAGGTCTTCAACCTGATCTGAGTCCGACAGTACCCGACAAACCTACAGGTTTTGGGGCAGGTTCCGGTCAGTTTTTCAAGTAGGCTATAGGGCGAGTTTTATATACAAACACGCACTGGACAGACATCTTTGATTGTTGTGCCACAACTCACTTTTTTAAGCATACCGCATAGGACCGTTGCATTTTCTAAACACTGTGTTAAGTTTAAAAGAACTTAAATATTTATTAACGCATCTTGAGACACCTGCATTCTGTTTCAACATTTGTTACACTGCATCAAGCTTTCTCAGCGCTGTTGTCACAAACAGTTCGCTGCCTAATGGAAAGTGAACTTGCCCGGGCAGAATTATGCATTTTCTGTTGATTAAGAATAGGCCTACTATGTTGCAGGCAGAGACAGAGATTATTTTTGTTTAACTTTAATGGGATTTTATCATTTGAAGATCGATGTATTGTGCTATTTAGGCTCATATCTCACTGTGCACTTTATTCCCTGCTAATCTGAGTTTGTGTTTGCGGATCCATGGCAATAAACATTCTTTATTGATCGAGTCCCGACAAGTAACAGAATAACCGTTTGTGAACTCTCGCGATTTACCAAATATTACAAACAGTTACCGAGCACATATTAAGGGCATTAAGACATCTTTCGCTTTATCATTAAACATTAAATGCATGCAGGACTTAAACATTTTAAAGTCCACCATACTTTTGCATGAATTCTGTCACTTATATGAATTTAAACCATCAGCTTTGTACACAGTCAGGGTAAACTGCACCTTATCTTTGTGTTTGGAAGCAGTTTGTAAATCAGACACTGTTCTCTATAGTCCTTCAAATAAACGTGCTGCGCCTGTGAGACGCAGATTCCCTGTGTTTAACATAAGGTTGACATTTACGTGGATTTATAACAGATATCTCAAAAGAACTAAATAAATAATGATTGATTTAGAGCTCCAGGCCCCTTGGGTTTAGAGGCCCCTGGGCAACGGCCCAATCAGCCTGGTGATTAATTCGTCCTTAGTGCCAGCCCACATCACCCCAACCAGTATCCATATTCTGCACAAATCAGTACAAAAGCAATGAAAACCCTTCGTCCATGGTGTTTGTTGACTAGGGCTGAAACGATTATCGGCAATGTTGACAATAAAAAATGTTCATTGTTGAATAGTGGTTTGATCTCATTTAACGTAACATGAGATCATATGAAACTCTAATGATGATGCGCGAGAGCAGCACTCCTCAGTCAGGCGTGAACTGCAGAGGAAGAATTACACAGCTCACAGTCCAGATGCACTCTAAACTTTCCAAACAGCTTCAGGTGATGTAGATTGCAAAGTATGAAGGAATTATAATGCAAAAATACAAAATAAGTAAATACAGAAGCACTCATATTGTGGAAGAGGCAGAGCCGGAGCAGCTGTTCCGCTGAAGAAAAACTTGCGAGCATCTTTAAAGGAAACACCTCGGCGTTACATCTTTAATGCATTATAGCTTTATAAATTTCAAATAATATGGAAGCAGATCATATAAATAACTACAAACTCCAAAACTGCCATTTCTCTGAGCAGTCAGCGCCTCTTCTATGAGTTGCGCAAATGTCCCGATCTAAGGGGGAGAGATTGAAACTGCACCCGGCTGATGCACACTCTGTCGCAGGGACGCTCATCCCTCAAGCGTGCACGCTTAATGCAGCTAGATTATAACGTGATGGCTCGCGACTTATTGAATCATAATATATGTCACTGTGCATTTCTTATCGTGGAGAAAATTTGGTAATATGCAGCTTTATTAATAAGAGGGAGTTTTTTTTGTTTGTTTTTTAGAGTTAAAGATGGATTGAAGTGAACAAAAAGGTGAGAGAGGTAGTCTTCGCCCCATTATACACTGCAAAAAAATATGTTTTTGATTTGTTTTTGTTTTGGCTTGTTTTCCAATATAAATATCTAAAACTCCTTTTAAAACAGCATACATTTTGTTTAGCAGCTATACTGCAAAAGAAAAATAAATGTTATCTGAGAATGTTGAATATAATATTAAAAATACTAATATTTTAAAATATCTAAAAATCCTTTAAAAAAAGATGCATTCACCTGAGAAGCAGCATATAAGATATTTAGACTTGCTTTTAGAGAACAGATCTTGAATATAAGTGTATTTTGTCTTTACTGCACTCACAGAAGTATAACCAAGTGAAAAAATACACTTATATACCAAATACACTTATATTTAAGAAACATTCTCTTAAAGCCTAAGTCTAAATATCTTTTATGTTGCTTCTCAAGTAAATGTGTCTTGGATTTTTAGACAATATTAAATGGAATACAAGACAAAAACTCTTGATAACAATAGATAACAATTTGCAGTGAATTTCTTTACTGAATTAAACTTAATAAAAATATTTTTTTTCCCTTTAATTCAGTTTAATGTCATTTAGAGGTATTTTTAAAATATTATTTTGTCCTCTTTATTGTTAGTAAGCATGTTTAATACAACCTTTTAAGTCAGGGCACAAGCTGAATAATCGATTAAGGGCTAATGATTAATCGTTGCAATAATCACCTAATAGACGAATAATCGTTCTATTAACGGTTAGATTAATAGATTATCAAAATAATCGTTAGTTTCAGCCCTATTGTAGGCAAGAGTCAATTGTCAAATTTGCTGTATGCGCAAGTTTCGAATTTTGAAATCGTAGCTTTAATCAGGGAGGAGAATAATCTTGTTATTGACCAAACTAGCCTGCTATAAGTTCTGTAAAGTGCGCACCATAACATCGACAACATGACAGAAGACAAGAAAATGTGTGAGTCTTTAAAGGTGCACATTTTTGTCATTTTTGTGTTTGTTACAATGAGCATGTTTACAAGCTCAATCTTACATCCGATTATTCTTAAAATGCCTACAACATGTGTGGTCATGTGAATGCCTTTTTTCCTTTATTAGGGTACGGTCAAACAGTTCAAGCTAAAAACAATGAGCACACATAGATTTTTGCCGATTACCCCTATTTTGTATTGCATGTAAACATTTTTATGAGCATTCTAACCACTGTATCCAATGTGCGCAAATGTTATGCACATGCCTGCCTACGTTTTGATGTTGGAAAATAACCCCATGATTTTAAATCTCATGTAGAAGCATTTTTCTTGCGATGTCAGATTATTTTAATAAGCTGATTTTTGGTAGTTAGAGTGTATTGGTGTGTATGTCAATGCGCTGTGACACTTAGATTAGACAAATAGATTTAACATAACGTAAAAGCAAATGTTCTCAGCTACCGATTCCATAGTAGAAATCTGCTATGTGAAAATGTCCAATTACAGGGAATTAGCGAGATAAAGTGAATAATATTCGTGAATAATATAGTAACACTCATGAATATGCACCCAGCACCATACATTGAATAAAGCAGCTTTTTTTCTAAGACTGATATGACTAGTCTTCATCTCATGTAAATGTATGCCATTTTAAGCATATTTTTGTAAAATACTGTTTATTTCTTTTTGTTTAAGAGTTTAGCAATTAGCAAAGTAATCGCAAACTGAGTGCACCTTTTAATGTGCCCAGGCAGCGAGCTTATGTCTCGTAGCATGTGCTAGGCTTTAGTAGCAGCTTAACTACTGTATGTCCTCCTCCATGTCAAGGACACTTGCATGTACTGAAGAAAGGAGACACACTATACTGGGTTTGTAGCAGCGGTGACCAGACACAATTAGCATCAGGTGCACGTTATTGCATGCTGTTAGCAGTGTTTCGTTTTCACACCACGCCTCTTGGCCACATGTTCCTGTTGTGAGCCTGGGCCCATATTCACAAAGATTTTCATCTTTCCACTAGGAGTTCTCCAAAGATTTCCTAGCTTAGAGTTTTTGTTTAAAACCTATTCACAAAAATGTTAAAGGAATAGTTCACCCTGTCTTTCTTCAGCAGAACACAAATAAAGATTTTTCTGAGCTCTGCAGGTCCTTATAATGCAAGTAAATGGCTGCCAGCATTTTGACAGTCCAAAAGTCACATTTAGGCATCATAAAAGTAATCCATGCGACTCCAGTCAATCAATGAATGTCTTCAGAAGCGAATTTATAGGTTTATTTAAGAAACAAGATGATAATTAAAACATTTTTAACTTTAAATCCGCACTTCCATCCAGGGCTCTGATGCTGTTTGAAATGGCCGAACACTCGCGTGAACTCGCCAACGCGCTTACGTCACGCAACAGCTACGTGATGCGTATACTGCTGGCAGGAAGCTTCTTTTAAAAGTTAATAATGAGCGATTTATTTTTTACACAAACCTACCAATTTGATATTTAATTTAGATTGAATTTTGTCATGAAATAGAAATGAATCTAAATCTTAAAAATAATATATATATATGTACACTACCGGTCAAAAGTTTTCAAACACTTCTCACGATCTTAAAAATCTTTTGATCTGAAGGCATATGCTTAAATGTTTGAAATTAATTTTGTAGACAAAAATATAATTGTGCCACCATATTAATTTATTTCATTATAAAACTAAAATGTAATAAAAAAAAAAGTTTTTGAAATTGATGACTTGGACCAAATAATAAAGAAAAGCAGCCAATAAGTGCCCAACATAGATGGGAACTCCTTCAATACTGTTTAAAAAGCATCCCAGGGTGATACCTCAAGAAGTTGGTTGAGAAAATGTCAAGAGTACATTTCTGCAAATTCTAGGCAAAGGGTGACTACTTTGTAGATGCTAAAATATAACACAGTTTTGATTTATTTGGGATTTTGTTTAGTCACAACATAATTCCCATAGTTCCATTTATGTTATTCCATAGTTTTGATGACTTTACTATTATTCTAAAATGTGAAAAAAATAAAAATAAAAATAATAATAATAATAAAGAATGAGTAAGTGTTTCAAAACTTTTGACCGGTAATTTATATACAATATACTGTATATTAGGGCTGGGTGATATGTCTTAAAAAATGATATCTCGATACTTTTCAGCCTATTGACCATATTTGATATACAATATATCTCGATAATTATGTATTTGCTCTAAAATGGCTCAAAAGTGTTTTTTTTTTTTTGTTTTGTTTTTTTTCTGTCAGTGGAACCATAATTTCTTCTAAACAGCCATTGTAGCCAAGTAGATTCAGTATTTTAAAGACATTAAATAAAAGTCTCAGAATTTGTTTTTCATTAAATAAACACAAGGGAGAATTAAATTCAATCATTTTCATTGATATGCACTTTATATTTATATTTCATACACAATGATACATAGTAGCTTAATAAAAAGCATTATTTCCCTTCAAATGTTTTTACTAATAATTTTTTGTGAATGAACAAGTTGTGCAAAGCTACTTCTCTGACTTATTTGTGAAACCCCAGTTATTGCATAATACTAAATTATTACTGTGGGACACGTCATGTTGATTATTATTACAAAATAATACTGAATTATCATTATTATTCTGATTAATAGATTTGATTTATACAAAAGTAATATATTTCAGTCCTGTTAACTTCATCTTCACCTGGGGGCTTTTATTTTGACACCGAAAGTGCTGTCGTATTTAACTTCACAAGGAGCTTTTATTTAGACATAAAAAAGGCAATGTGTATTTAACAGTTTACAATGTTCTGTATTTCCCGAAACACTTTAATCTCCTCCTTTTCTGTTACTGTAGATTTGTATAATAACTTGTAACTATTACTAATGTTTGGAATTGCGCAAATGCTTGAATTACTTTGATTTCACAATGCACGTGAACTGATTTGAGAGCACTGCCATGCATGTGCACAGATCAGCACATCACTGGTTTGTTCTGAATAACACACAGACCATGTTTATCTGTCTTTAAATCACAGCCTTTTCTGGATTAATAATCACATATGACCAATTTGCCATTTTGTTGTTGTTTTGTTTAATTGTGCAGCCCTGAAGGATCGTGAAATTAGTCTACTGATGCGCTCTTTATTAAATTTAATGGCCAAGTTAAAGCACATTAAAATCATCGTGATATTCACAATATTGGTAAATTTGTAATCGTCAGCAAAATTATCTTGATTATATCGTTAATATTCGATATATCGCCCAGCCCTACTGTATATATTGTGTGTGCATTGATTTGATTTGCTATGTAGATTGATCAAATATGGGCCTTGGTCGTGTGAAGCTAAAAGGTGGGCTGTGGTGAAGACGATTATGATCGGAGAGCACACAGCTCAACATTAACGCTTGTCCGGAACAAGTGGATTTTTGAAGGGGCAAGTGAAAGAGAATTTTACTTGCCCGACTGGACAAAGCAGACTGATTAAAACGTCAATAACGACTATATAACCGACTATAAAAAATAAACGACTATATTTGTGATAGGCTAGGCCAGTGTCACTTATTACACAGTTAATATTCTTATTCTTCTTTTGAAAATAATCCAGAGTGCGTAATTTTATAATTCACTAGTGATCTAGTAACAGCTGCACCCTGTTTGATTGACAGGCGGCGTATGTGTATGTGCTGAACATACACGTGTGTTCTGAAAACATTCGCGCTAATGCGCACCTAAATGGTCAAACACAAATCACTACAGACTACTGAAATTTTGGTATTGTGATAATGTATAGCCTTTATTGTACATGGTAGATCTTGCTGCAATAACATGATGAAAAAGTATACCTCGTTCTATAGAAGTGGGAGCATCCCTCTGCTGTTAATGATGGCGATGGAGGCTTTTCTTTATTTGACTACCATACATAACATAAAATAATTATAATATGACAATAGCCTCCTCCCCTACCCAGTGCAGTTTACATTTCTGTTGATGAGAATACAGTTGATTGCATAAGTACATAATTAAGTTGGGTATAGGTCGTAATTTTTAGAAACAAACAACAGAAACTTTGACATGTTACTTGAGCATGTAACTTAAATGTCCTTTTTTCTCTCCGGACAAGTAACTTTTTTACTCGGACAAGTGAATGACCAATTTACTTGTCCAGAGGACAAGCACGTGACAGTGCTTAATGTTGAGCCCTGGGAGAGGAGACGGGTGTATTCCAGAAAGCAGGTTATGCGACATACCTGGGTAGGTTTACGGATAAGTTAACGGATAACCTCAGCTTTCGGTTCCAAAAACTGAGGTAACTTTCAGGGTATGTTAGTAGCCATAGCAGCTTACGCTCTGAACATAACCTGCTCCAGAGTAGGTTATGTTCCAGAGTTAGTTTAGTTCAGGTAGATGTTAGTATGTTTGCCCTTTTAATAGCGGCACAGTGGCGAGAAAGTTCAGATTACGCACAATATTATACTTTTAAAGCAATATTACGGTAAACTGCAATCTTTACCTCACAAATCTTCTTTACTCTGGCATTTCCAGTCTCACACCGCAAATTTACATTCAAAAGTGAACAAACTGTGTACATTGTGCTTTAACTTTTATGGGAAGGTTTTAATACTGTAATATTTTTTTAACGCAGAACACATTGGAACGTCCCCCACACTCTTCAGTGTGAAGATAGGGCTTTATGTATTTATATTTAGCCCTTCTAATAAATCAATTTTATTCAATAAATTTCAAAGAATAAAATTATTATAGCACCCACATTCTATTTACAGTTCCTTCAGTCAATGAATATAATGTTATTTATAAAATGACATTCCATAGTACCAGTATGCAGGTAATGTCTGCCAATTAAAAGCTTAAGCAATTAATCACTCATTCTTCTTCTTCACTAACTAGATAATATGTGATAATTTCACAGACCACAGATTAGAGATTTTATTTCTTATCACTCTAATTCATGTAGGCTACAGTACATATAAATGCACACATTTCCAGATTTGTACATTATTATCTGAAAATATAAATGAGACATGCTGTCATTTAGAGTCACCTACAGTGCCCTCATTTAGCTGGTGGTCAGGTGATTCAATGAAAAGATGTATCTATCTGATGCTCAGCCTCCTCTACTCCATCAGAAACTGTACATGGTCCATCTCTAAATTAAATTTTTGTTCTGCATTTCAATAGGAACATTTTTGCAGCTTCCTATTAACAAGGAAGAGATGAGTTACTTTTCCCTAATGCTGAGATCATGAACATCTATAATGTATAGTCAGACATGTGATCTTCAATTAAAACATTTGACTGTTGTACATGACAAAACAACATCACAAGTTTTAATGCCACATCAAATGAGAAAAGAACACAATGGACATGTAACTCCTATCACTGTCCACCTCTGTTACAGCAGACCTTCATCTTATAATGCACATGAATAATCATGTGTGGCCTACTAAAAAACATTACATTAAATCAATGGAAAATGATGACAACTGTGGGAAATCCTACAATTGAAAGAGGGTCTATTAATACAATGAGACCATCAGCAACTGTGGGAAATTTTTAGAAACCCCAACTGGGTACATCAAATGGTATTAAAAATAAAGGAAATACATTCAGTTCACATGACAGTAAAATAAAATTAGTATGCACAGATCATGGTAAAAACCATTAAAATTAATCTTAAAATAAAATATATATAAAACTTACAGCCTATTATCACAATATTAATAGAATATGAATGTTAATACTTCTAATGAAGTTCAGTGCAAACAAATAACGTAACGGTCGACCTATTAAACATTAATGTAGTTGAGAGAGGTCTAATATTAATGTTGAATTAAGCTTTTATATGTATGGTAGAACTTTATAGTTTTATTAATTTTAAAATTCACGCAATGATTCAGTATAATTTCTGCCAAGGAAACTCTCAGTCCTAAACCAATGTAGCTCCTATCACTATTACAAGTGAAGATGAAGTAATGCTCGTTTGCAGTCATTAAAACTTAATGTTCTGCTTTACTGAAATATGGCGCGCCTTTCTTCTTAGCGTCTGTTTCCATAGTGACTCATGGATTCGGCGATCTGCTGAGAATGCCTTTCTGAGTTCACCGTGAACACGCACAAACTCTGAGTTTCAAACTCTTGGTTGAGTGAACTAACCCCGCCCAGGTGTTCTGGAACCAACATACCCAGAGTAAGCAAGGAATGGGTTAATCAACCGAGAGTTCAGGGTATATGTGACGGTAAGTTAACCCTGCTTTCTGGAATACACCCCTGATCCTTCATCACAGGGTGCTTACCTGGATCTTCAAGTGGACTTGGGAAGCTCTTACGTCCAAATTTGCCATTTGTTTTCACGACATGACACACGTTCAAGTCAGAAACAAAATATGGAAGAAGCCAAATTAAAACAAATACTCAATAAACAACAGCAAAAACTTTTTGTTTTTGTGGTTGTACCAGTGGATAAGCATAATTGAATACACCTGCAGCACTTTTACATGGCCTATGGAATTTATTAATGCATGGTATCTTACAAATTATTAATTTGCTTAAAACAAACTGGAAAGAGTCATTAGTTTTACATTAGTTGACTATAATATCATTAATAACAAATTAATATTACTGAAATAAAGCACTGAAATTGAAACAATTTAGCAAAATCAGTACTTTTTATCATATTTCATGTCAACATGCCCCTTCCAACAATTCAACTCACAACTTGGGGTATCATCTAGAATTCTAAGTTTCCCAAGTGTAAATACGACTTTGCTTGGTCAATCATGTGCTCGGAACTCGTAATTAAGATTTTTCCGACTCCACTCAAAGGCCACATGTTCAAAACTGAAAGTAGCTGCCTTCATGAGGTCAAGTGTGTTTATAATGAAATAGTTTAAGCTAATGAACACATTTTACTTACATAAAATAGTGGGCTCCAAAAGCCTGAAACCACTAGGAGAAAATGGTTGTGATATGCTTTTTTTTTTTTTTTTGTTACAAATGATATTTTCAGCTTAACAATTTGACTGACAATGTGTGAGTTTAATTGAAATATTTTAGAATTTCCTTTCCTTTAATAGCAGCATGCACTCCAGCTGGCTTGGACTCTGTAAGTTTATGCAAAGCCTAATGATCCATGTGATCCCACTATGACTTGAGAATGTTCCAAAGAGCATCTTGTGTGCTTAGATGGAAGCAAGGGAATTTGACCTTGTGTACAAAGGTTTAACATGGTCAATGCCACAAATCATAAAATTAATTAGTGACGTAAAAACAATACTCACTTTACCTAATTTTACCTCTTTGTTTTACATTTTTCAAAAGCCTAAACATTCTTTTTATTTTCAGGTTTAAATTAAGAATAAATAAATAAATAAAAACCCAGATTTTCAATGTGGTCTTAGACTTTTGTACCCCATTGTAGCTCTGGAAAGTGTTGCTTTTGACTTTTCTTGTAAATCTTGTAAGTTCTGGTCAGTAGGTCGAGGAAAAATTGGCATTGATCGAAATAGACAGGACAAACTCTTGATCCTAATCTAGTTCTTCTAAACCACTCCTCTCCTCTTGGATTGGATTTCCCTTCTACCTTGGAGATGATGTTAATAGTTTGGTTTTGATGAATGAATTCTCACCTGTGATCAGGACAGACCTGTTGGGTGGATTGTGCTTTGTGCTATAATGGCTCTTTTGTAGTTCAGTTCTCAGCTTGTAGAGATGAATGGTTGTGAGAATGCCCTTGGGCATTGTGGGCTAGTTTAGCTCCTGAGCGAAGAGCTGAGGTGTGTGTGACGGCTTGGTTCAAACAGGCAGCAACATTTTTGGCGTATCGGACTCAGACCTATTTAAAATCTGATCCAAACCACATCAATATGTACTGTAGTTTAAAACTGAATAATAATACTATGTGTTTGGAATGAATTTTGGTCTGAACAATCAGATTGTTTTTGTGTTTCCTGCAACCTCTTTAAGGTCTTTTTACACTTTCCCTCCCTCAATCTCTCGATTGCCTCCTCCATTTCTATCACTGTCTGAAAGAAAGCCAAAAAAAGCAATTTTTTCCCATTGAAACACATGTTTTCACTACTGTAAAGTGGCATCACTGACGGAGTGGAAAGATATTCAACTTATCATAATTGAATTCATTGTTGATTATTTTCATCATTGATTTTTATTATTTTAGTGATATTTAGATTTTATGAATTAATTGTTGCAGCCAACTGAAAGCTTAGGCATGTGGCCAATCAAGTTGTTCAAATGCTTAATTCACAACGAGTTTCAATGTATTAATTAAATGAAAAAATGTGCTGCAATTAAAAAATATATATTGATGGATTTCATTTAACTTAACTACAAAACATATTTGCTGAAATTCCACTGTCACAAGTATAACACATTCTTTCTTTGTTGTAGAGTGTGTTATCTCCGACCTCTCCAGCACTCTTAAACAATTTAGCAGCTGAGACCAAGTCTTAACACTTATGAACCTTTATGAATCACACTTATTCTTAAGTCTAAGAATAAGAGTAAAATGACATAAGTTATTAAGAAGTTATTAGAGGAATACAATGCTTCAAAATGTATTCTAATGAACAAATTTAGTGATTTAAACCCAAATAATAATATCGCACAGTTGTGTGGTTGGAACTACAGCTCTTTACCTATGGTTAGAAGCATAGTTTCTTGTTAGTTTGCTATGTGGACATCATTTGACTTCACTAAGGCTTCTATATTTTCCATTCCATGTATATCTTTCATGCTGTCAACACTTTGACTACGTTTACATGCATTTAAGAAAATTACTTTTCTGGGGTTTTGCAGAAAGTGGCGTTCTGAAACATCACATACACAGGGCTTGACATTAAGTATTGTCATGTGCATGTCCATTGGTCAGTCACTTTTCCAAGTAAAAAAGTTACTTGTCCGGAGACAAAAACAAAAGAAAGGATGTAAGGAAAAAAAAGAAAACCTCGAAAACCTTTTTATTAAAGGGTCAAAATGAACTAACTAAATCACACAAATTTGCTGGGAATAAAATACTCAAATACTTAGTGCCCTGTTTGGGCCACTGGAAGGCACCCGGCTGAAAAGCCATTACAGGGCAGTAAGCTGTCAGAGCCAAAGCTTTGGATTTAGACCAATTAACTCTGTATCCCAAGAACTTATAAAAGGAATTAATAATTCCGTGGAGGCAAGGCATAGATCTAGTAGGGTCGGAGACGAATAATAAAATATCATATGCATAAAGCAAAAGATTATGCGCCACACCTCCTGCCACCACCCCTGGAAAATCCTCCTCCTTTCTTATCGCTGCTGCTAATGGTTCCAGGGTAAGACAGAACAATAATGAGGAAAGAGGGCAACCCTGCCGGGTTTCCCTATCCAGAGTAAAATAATTTGAAATCAATCCATTCGTTTGTGTTTTTGGGTGTCTATAAAGTAACTTAATCCAACCAATAAAAGTATTCCCAAACCCGTACATTTCCAAAATCTTAAAAAGATAATCACATTCTACCATATCAAATGCCTTTTCGGCATCAAGTGAGATGGTAGCGACCGGAGTCTGATCATTCGCCACTGACCACATGATATTGACGAAACACCTAATGTTATCATAAGAGCTATGGCCCCGAATAAACCCCTCCTGATCTATATGTATAAGAGATGTCATAACTTAATCGGTTAGCCAATATTTTTGACAATATTTTAACGTCTAGCTGGATCAAGGAAATTGGACGGTAACTCTTACACTTGGATCTTTGTCCTTTTTAAGAATCAGACTGATCCGGGCTTGCTTCATGGTTGGTGGAAGCTTTCCATTTTTTAATGATTCCGTATAAACTTCTAGCAAAAGTGGAGCCAGTTCTGTGGCATAAGATCTAAAAAACTCAGCGGCAAAGCCATCTGGACCCGGAGCCTTTGCCTGTAGGCAAGGCCTTAATTACCTCGCCAAGCTCCTCCAAGGTTATCTCAGAATCAAGAGAATTTTTTTGCTCAGCGTCAGTTTAGGAAGTTCTAATGGTTCCACAAAGTTTCTAATATCCTCATCAGACGAAGATGTGGAACTATAGAGATCAAGATAGAATTCTTTAAAAGCATTATTAATATCAATGACTGAGGTAAATATTTTACCACCAGCAGATTTCACTGAGGGAATGGTAGAAAAAGACTCTCTCTGTTTTATATATCTAGCCAGAAGTTTTCCTGCCTTGTCTACTGACTCAAAGTATGACTGTTTTGCCCTGAATAGCCAAAACTCCACCTTCTGCGACAAAATAGTATTATATCTGTATTTCAATCAGGTGAATTCTCTGAGGCCATCAGATGGCATTCGGTGCTCTGGTTTATGACATTAATAGTGTTAAAACTAGCAAAGTGTGCAGAGCTCGCCTTTCACACGTCCAAACCTCGCATGGCGTCACGTGACTCTCCTTTATCAATCTTAGTTACAAAAAAATAAAAATACAATTGTTTATTGTTAGTTCATAGTGCGTGAATTAATGTTAACATATACAACTTTTTATTTGAATGTATGAAAATGTATTAATATACTGTTTGTTGGAATTAACATTAACCAAGATTAATAAATTATATAAAAGTGGTGTTTATTTGTCACAGTTAATCACCGTTATGTTTTCAAGGACTCTTATTTTGTATGGTTTTTGTCCTCTGTCTTTAGTTTCCCCCTGAACTACGTTTCCTATGATCCTTTGCCCTCATCAGAGCCATGTGTTCCCCATCTTTGTTCCCAGGTGTTCTGTGTTTGGTCATCACCCTAGTTTGTATAAATACCCTTTAGTTTCTATCATGCTTTGTCAGTTCTTGAAGTTCGCTTGTTGATTGCTTCCTGAATATCTGTCAGTTTACTTATATGTTTATGTGTAGTTTAGAGTTATTTGGTTCTTTGTGTTCTCCTCGTTGTTTTATATCTTCATCATTATCTTCATTAAAAGCCTGCGAATAGATCCTTGCCTCTCATTTCTACTACACAATCGTGACATTATTGTTAGTTCATGTTAACTGATGTAGTTAACTAACGTTAAAGTGTTACCAAATTTCGGAATGGGAAACACCAAAGTCTAATGTAGAGGAAAACCCATCTATTGTATTGCAGTGCAATGCATATGTCGCATTACACAGTAATGCAGCTTTCCTGTCTTCAGCAGCTTTCTTGTATTAAATGGCTTTCTGGTGTAAATTAGATTTTATAATTAAATACTCCTGGAAGTTATTACTCTACCCCCTGCGTAATGTCATTAACGACAGCTCTACATTGTTGAACCAATGTGGTTTGAATGATGGATGTGCGACATAGTTACTACGGTTTCGGGAAACAGTTGTGACTAGCTAGTTCCTCATGATATGTAAAAATTCTATGCATCATGATGCATTACAATATCTTAATTGGATTGCAATTGAATTGGATTGTGCCTATCGCATGAGACTGAGCATGGCCATGAGACCAACAATTTGCGTGTTGACTTTCAATCTCTCACACAACATAGAAGCACTGACAACATCGTGAAACGACGATCCCAGAATTTGTGCTTATTTAAAGGACCTACTTGTTCATTATTAAACTGTTGGACATAAAATGAATGCACAAATAAATAAATAAAAATAGGGATACAAGGATCTAAAGTGTTGATACAATATCCTAAATATTGCAGTACTTACGTAACTTAGGCTATCTTTGATTACATTCATTCATTCATGTTCAAACCGATTGCTAAAAAATCAAACAGCCTTAATTATTAATTAATAATTAGTGTTTTTTTTCTTCCTCTTCATTGTCATTGAGAGCAGCAGATAACACTAAATACAAATGGATGAATAAAAATTACATTTGCAAGGGGAAAATGTGTCCCCGGGGGAATCAGAGGACATAAGCAAAACAATGCTAAGTAATTTACTAGTGTAGATTTGAAAGAGAGGAGAAATGCAGTTATAATTACCACCCTTTTAAGAATAACGAAACTATGTGTCAGTGTGTGTGTGTGTGTGTTTGTGGTTGTGTATGAACACAGATTGCGGTTATTGATCTTCAGTATGTACTGCTAATCACTGCCTTCAAACTGTCAGACAATGTGTGTGTATGCGTCCTAGCATACAGCCGTGATAATCCCTGAAGTGCTTGGTGGCTCCTAAAGATCAGCCATCCACATCCTACATATAGCTTACTCATTTTCACTCTCTTTTCATTGTGCTCCACCATTTCAGTCACAAATGAACCAAATCTGTTTAGCATGTCTGTGTAGATGCCACACAGGTTGGATATGGTGTATCAGCGTCACACCGTAAGAGGAAAACAAAATGTTGTCTGTCAGAACTGCATTATGCACTGTGTATCAATCACAGTATCACAGGGTTACAGTTTGCAACTTTCCAAGCTTTACAAATTTGCTGACAGAACTTAAAGTATAACATCATTCTGACTTGAACAAAATATTTGTTTGAAAATATTCACTACTCATAAAAAGCAGCAGTAATACCACCGTAAATACCTGGTAGATCTTCTGCATGTATCTGCTCTTTTGCTTCAATGTAGATTTTGGCCAGCAGGATTTTTCTTAGAGCAAGCTCACGCACCTCTGGCGCAATACTGACGTAGCCCTCCATGATGCACTGGCCTCAGCTGACAGTTGATAAATGGATTCGGTCAATTTCATCACATAACTGCAAATAGTTGATAGCAAGGGAAAGTTAATCATTCACATTAACTTATTAAAAGGGTCATACCAGTCTTAGAGGAATAGTTCACTCAACAATTAAAATGATGTCCTAACTCATCCTTATGTTGCTCCAAACCCGTATACCTTTTTCTTCTGTGGAACACAAAAGATGAATGTTTGAAGTCTTCATAGAGTTTATTGACCAGCATGTAAGTTGAGAGTGATTCAAAAAAGACAAAAACAAAACAAAACATAAAACCACAGTAAAATTAATCAATGCTACTCAGTATATTTAAAGTTTGGTCACAAAACCAGTGAGGTTTTCAGCACTTTATTGCTTTAATTTTTCAGTGAATAATGACTTGGAATACAGTGAACAATTCATATAAAATACTTTTACTGCAGTTTATTGTGTTTTTTTTTTTTTTTTTTTTTTTTCAAGCTTGAAAACTGTTTTCTTGCATTATGGCAAATAAACACTGCAAAAAAAAAAAAAAAAAAAATTCACCTTTTGTTTTACATGGAAGAAAAAAGTATGTGGGTTTGAAATAGGAATGCCCCGATACCATTTTTTCTCTTACGATCCGATTCCGATATCGGAAATCTCAGTATCGGCCGATACCGATCCCAAGCTGATACCAGTGTTGTTTTTTTTGCATAATCAGTTTAGAATATCTTTACATTATTGTGTGGAACTAATTGGGAGTACTCTTTAATATGTAAAGAAACACAAACCTCTTACTACACATTGTTTCAATATAAATGTATAGCTTATTAAGAAACACTTTTATTATTAACTGGTATACTGGATAATGTAGCAGCAAAATTAACAGTAATTCCAGTATAAGTCTTCACTAGAAAAGAAAGCAGTGTTTTTTTTTTTTTTTCAAATGTTTCAACTTACATCTGGACTTTAAAGGATTCAGATCTCTTTTTTTGTTCAATTTAGTTGTAAGACATCAGTCCACTTTTCATTCACACAGTTAGTTTTTGGAATCCATTCAACTTAAATATTGTTATAAATTGTAAACAAATACTAATGATGACAATAATAATAATAATACATTGTTATTAATATTATTATTATTGACTTTTAATTTTAAATACAACAGTAATATATTTAAATCGTGCACTTTTTAAACCCTCACGCTTTTATTTTGACATTCTAAACTCTCCAGGAAGTCCTGTATGTGTCTGTTTGTAGGCAAGTTCACAGTAGTTTAATTCACTTCTTATTCAAATTCTGGTAAAATGCACCTCCGGTGCCTTTCTAAATGCATATTATAAGTGATCCGAACTATTGAGCATCTACATCTGAGATGCTGTTCTTGAGTAGAGCTCAAATATTGCGCACGGCTGTGAAGGCTAAAAATAGCCACGAGTGCATCACCAGCCTGTACGTGAGTTTGTGTCAACAGAGTAGCACCATTCACTAACACACTGGTGCTGTGCATACTATATATTTACTTATTAAACACAGCCTTCAAGTGGCTTTGAATAAAATGCATGAGTCATATGAACTGCTTTAATGGTGTTTTTGTGGTTCATTTATGTCATTTTTCGAGCTTGACAGTAATGAACATGACTAACACACAGTATCGGATTTGGATCGGGCTCGTCGGACCGATACCCGATCTGTCTAAAAGCTTCAGTATCGGAGCCGATACCAATCCAGGTATCAGATCGGTGCATCACTAGTTTGAAATGACATTAGGATAAATAATTACAGAATTTTCCTATTTGTGTTAACTATTCAACAACTTTTTAGCAATATAAAATATAAAAATGCCCAAGTGACGCAAAATTCTGTGTCCCTCTCATTTCCCCCTTTGTCTTTACAATGTAGTTCTAACCTACTGTTCCAGGTGCTACACTGAAATCAAACATGTATTTTAAAGGGATAGTTCACCCAACAATGAAAATTCTCTCATTATTTACTCACACTCATGATATCCCAGGTGTGTATGTCTTTCTTCAGCAGAACACATTTGAAGAAAAATAGAAAATATCTTAGCTCAGTAGGTCCTTAAAATGCAAGTGAATGGAGAGTTATCTTTTGAAACTCCAAAAATCATAGACAGTCAGCATAAACGTCATCAATACAACTCCAGCGCTTAAATTAATGTCTTCTAAAGCGATACGATCACTTTTGGTACAAAAAAAGAAAAATATTTAAGTACTTTTGAACTAAAATCCAACACTTCGAGTTCAAGCGGTCTCTCATGTGACGTATTCGCATTGCCATGACATAATCTCACGTTCTCCACTCAGTTGAGACATCCAGGATAAGCACACAAACTGCCTGTGATTTTTGGGGCTTCAAAAGAGAAATTTCCAATCACTTGCATTTTAAGGACCTGCTGAGCTAAGATATTTTTCTGTTTTTCTTTAAATGTGTTCTGCTGAAGAAAGAAAGACATACACACCTGGGATATCATAAGGGTGAGTAAATAATAAGAGACATTTCATTTTTGAGTGAACAATCCCTTTAAGCTGAGAATTTACATAAAATTCTCTGTGATATAACTTACACTGGAGAGTTTTTGTCCACCACAGTCATTTCATCTTCTGTCTCCCTTCTCTACCTTGTAAAAGTTTGCTGCATCTGGTCTTGTATTTAATAACCAAGGTGTCTGGTAGCATCTTGCCAAACAGCACATGCAAGACATTTGATTACCCCTCAATAGAAGATGCATCCTCATCAATGAGAGCAAACTCCTGTTGGAGCCAAATAAAAAGTGCAGAGAAAAAATACTTGTTCATTAGACAAATGCACAAACACAATCTTTCTCATCATACGCAGATATGAAGAGTATCACTGCTGTCACTGCTTTGAAACGTTATTTATTGTGAAAAGCGCTATACAAATAAAAATTATGACTTCAAATATATTTCCTGTAAAAACATAATTGTGCACTTAGTTGGCCAGTTAATGTGTTATACTATAGAAATCCACTCACCCCTTACACAGATCTGTGACAGGCTCTTTACAGTTTCTTCAGACTGTATGTCTGTGCCCAAATTTCTCCTTTACTCCTCACCTCCTCAAGTATCAGAGGTACATGCTCTACTCTGAATTTGTACTTAAGGTATTGGTGCCAAGTATGCTAATACAAACTGAGGCTGAGCAAGCAAAAGTGTAACAAATTAACACTGTTTTTGGGCATTCAGAATTAAAGCTGGCATCTTTCCAACTGTAATCACGCATATTTAAGATGATATTATTGCTTGTGAACTGAAAACCATCATATATGATACACACTCGCTGTACAACGCGCAAAGTAGCAGCTCTCTGGAGTGGTGAGTGGCATTCGGCGGATTTCTCTGCGCCAGTTAACACGTACCGTTTACATTACAAGATGCTGAATATGTGGCGCAAGGAAACAGTTCGACGGACAAAACTTTTTAATAAAGAAAACATGAGAAAAAAACTTCTTGATCAGGGCTCCAGACTGCGACTAAAACGGTCGCACATGTGACCAAATTTAATTGATTACGACAATAATTTAAAATCTAGTCGCCATTGGCTACAGTCGGGTTGTGTGCGTTCATATGCATCTTCGTCACATATCATCTTGTGAGTTATTGTATAAATCTTTATAGCATGCACCAGTGTGCCGCTTTTCACCCTTTCTGTTCGTTATGAGCTCGCTGCAACGCGCGAGAGTTGTGACCAAATGACCAAACACGAGAGCGTCGTGACCAAATGACTCTTTTGAACCGGGTCTTTTTTCAAGAATCACCCAAAAAGAACTGAGGGTTTGAACTCGTTAGCAGTTTGAATCAGAGTCACTTTCTCAGTGAATCAGCCATCAGTGTGTTCATAAATGCTGTGTCTCGTTTCGAAGGCTGCGTGCTAGGTTGGACGTGTCCTTTGAAGGCTGCAGTATACTGAGCGTCCTCTTTTAAACAAGCCTCGTTTAAACGAGACGGCCTTCATAAGACAAACGGAAACAGAACATAACATGGTTGCTATGCCAGCACGCCACTCTTTAACAAGCGCGAGCGCTTTGAGTGAGAAGGGAACAAAGTCCCTTTAGAAGGGAATGTATGAGGTACAATTTAGGAGAGTTATGACGATGTAAAGAGAAAAGAAAACAGATTTTACAGGTGTACGTTTAGTCTAATACTTTATTTGAATTTTATATTAATATAATTCTACATATTATATACTCTGCACCCATCTACTGAGGTACTTCAACTTGGGAATTAACAATACTTGCGTTTGAACATCATATTTACAGGCAAATTGGCGTCATTTTTTTTAGACATTTCCGTTGAAGCAAAGAATTGTGGGTTGTGAGTGCCCACGAAGGATACACCTCTTGCATCCTCCAAATCCCCGTGAAAGAAGGTCGCATTCGAAGGCTGCATTCGAAGCATCCTACTTGCTTTTCTGAAATGAGACAGCCTTGATGACGTATGCAGCCGACAAATGTGACCTCCGGAGGATGCAGCCTTCCAAATGAGACACAGCCTGGGAGCGCTGACATTTCAAAATAAGAGTCCCATGTGTATTTCGGACTTCTTTATAAATTAAAAGTCCCATATTGTGTACCATTATTGATTGAGATTGGAGTAGCACAATAAACTGCATCTGGGATTTCATTCAATTTGCACTCTTGTAGTCTCTGTGTCTGACTAGGCAATATTTTAAAACAATTAGAATTATATGTACAGTATATATGTATAATTAAGCTTTTGACAATTGAGGGACTTGTACACAACTATTACACAAGGTGCAAACATTCATTGATGCTCAAGAAGACAACACACTACTGTATGCATACTATATGTAAATATCTGTAATGTAGATTCTGAAGACCAGTACTAAATAAAAAAAAATCTTTTACATCTTATATTTGTATAAATTATGAAAGGGGTGTGAACATATATGAGACAAAAGGGAATGCAAACTTGCGCATCTTCTCAACTATACTGTTTATTAAACCTCCGATTAATGGGTTATGGGCTGTCTTCCTTTTCTTTGGCTTTCTATCTTGTTTTGAACAGCAATCTAAATCGAGAAAATCTGTGATTTGGCTACTAGAAACAGCCATTTGGCTCCTTAATGTTTCAGTTCAGGAGCCAATGGCTCCTAAGTCATTTTTTTTAATCTGGAGCCCTGTTGATGTGTGGTAACCATGGTATAAGCGGAATGATTATCTCGAACGTTGAATTATTGAAAATGTGTGCAAACCTGAGGTGTAACGGCCACAACTATGGGGTGCGTATTAATTGTCAATAATCCGATGGTACATCGTCAATTATTCCGTACAAAGATTTAATAGGAAAACAATTGGTTGGATTTTGTCGGGATGGCAAATCTGGTTAGCACGCGAACACGTCAACGGCCCCATCAACGACTGCCTAAAGGTGAATGTTATTGCCCACAAGCACATAAAAATTGGACAAATAGACAAAATACCAGCAATCTGAACAACACTTAAAGTTAAACGTACCTTTGAATTTCTGTGCTTCTTCAGTGACTTGCAGACTAGTTTCTTTTAACTTGAGAAGATCCTTCGTCAACAGTCAGTCAGAGATCCATCGTGTCCTGAGTGCAAACGGAGTGCCGTTCCATCCCAAACTTCCCGCGCACAGAGCAAGGCGATGCAATCACATTTGACGAATTTTAATAAAGCCATACAAATAACATGCTGCAGCTCCTCAGTTGCTCTTGTTTAGTTTTTACACAGTAGTAGACTATATAAGAATTTAAGCTCCTCACTGAAGATAAACTGAATTTTAATTATGTTATTTAAAGTAAAAATCCAGACCATTAAACAGCTCTTGTTTATTTTATATGGTTTAAAATGGCATTTTTCTAAACCTGTTAGTGATTTAATTTCATGAATTTGTTTAATATTAAAATATTGATGCTCTAAATATAAACACTATAGAATCCAGAAACATGGTCAGACATGGATTAAGTGTTTGTTTTTTTCACCTCTTGTGGATGCCACAGACCAGTGAACAGTAACTATTTTACTGTACAACATTTAAGTTTATGTTGGTATTGTATGATTTGCAATTGTGTGTTCATTGAATTGTTGAGATCACGTTCGGGAGAATGCACAAAGTGAATTTCATGCACTTGCAGGGTATGGCAGCCTTGAGCCACCCCATCCCCCCAAAAAATAATTTGGTCACACTATTTTGTACCTCTATTTGGGGAAATGGCACAGACAAGGAACCTTTGTTGGTTGAAAATGTATTTGTACTTATCTATCCCTAAAGGGTACATATTAGTAACTTAAGGTGTAACTATGACCCATTGAGGGTACAACCAAATAAATTGTACCCTATGTGATCACAAATGTACCCTGACCATACCCTTTTTTCTGACAGTGTACTACCATGGTATATGTTCAAAAAAAGCATGGCATTACCATGGTACCATGTCCAAAAAGCTACAGTATGGTATTACTATAGTATTTTTTTATTTATTTTTTTGCTAGTGAAGGGTAAAGCCACAAGGTGTTTTGAGTGGATTTTTGTTCTCTTAGATGTGTTAAAGGAATAGTTCATCCAAAAATGGAAATTCTGTCATTAATTACCCACCCTTATGTTTCTCCAAACTCCTTTTTTATTTATTTATTTTGTTAAATCTTCACGTCTTTTCGACATATAATAACCAAACTCATTGTTTTTTGTGTCATGATGACGTTGTGAAGTTTGGTCAATAGACGCACTAGAACAAATGAGGTTTGATGATATTTGGCATCTTGCCATATTTGATTTGGGTGCTGTAAAAATGTACATGTATACGTTGATTTATTAAATTTGATAGTGCATAATAACTTAAATTGCTTCATAAGATCTTTAAAATAGTGGTCGAGCCATATTAATTACTTTTATGGTTTTTATTTATTTTTTAAAAATTGTTTTGGACTTTTGGTAGCTTGACAGCCCAGAGTCACTATTCATTTTCATTATGTGGCAAAAAGACATGTGAAAAAAATAAATAAAATTAATAAAACAAATCCCTGTGACCAGGAGGAGGGCGTGGCTAGCGCTGAGTCAACTAATCAGCAGGAGAGAGAAATAAAGGGAAGCCGGAGACGCCAGTTCGGGAGAGAGAGAGAGGCACATGTGGCCGCTGTGTGTGTGTGTTTGTGTGTGTGTCCATGTGTTTGTGTTTAAATTGATTTAAGTTCATTTATGACATTAAAACTTACGTTGACTGTTCAGCCGATTCCCGCCTCCTCCTTGCCCATCCTTTACCTGTTACATTCCCTTTGTGTTTCACGGAAGAAAGAAAGCCATATGGTTTTGGAGCCACATTACAGTGAATAAATAATGACAGAATTTTTATTTTTGGGTGAACTATCCTTTTAAACACAAACATATGGAATGCAGAGGAATACATGTTAAGACATTCCTTCAAAAATGACAAATTGAATGAAATATTGCTTCTCTTGGATGTATGATGCTGAAACATTTGTGATCGTGAAGGGGGGTAATGGGTAATGAGAGAGAGGGAGGAAGTGATGCTGGCTGCATCGGGAATATTCCCACTGCAAGCTTTTTTCAGAGTGATGACACCTCTCCCTTTATCACTCGCTGCCGCATGGAACACATGCCTGTCCATGCTTCAGTGTATCCGAGAGCTCATCAAACACACACACACACACACACACACACACACACACACACACACACACAGGATTAGCTGAACACTTCTGAATGACTCAGCTAAGTTGTAGCAGACCTCACGCTTTTAAATGTATAGAAAACCATACATGCATATCAACAGGGGTTGGGAGCAACAGATACACTTACATGTAATTACGTCATGTATTTATAATGCAAAATATGGGTAACTATTCCATTATAGACACAATCAGTGGTCAACATTTTTTGAGACGAAAATGCCCTTTAAATGTTTTCTAGTCATATTGATATACAGTATTTTAGTCAATTTTACTATAACTAAAATGGAATAAATTTATTGTTGACTAAAATGGCATTTTATTTGACTCTAATGTGCAAAATGACAAAAACATTTCTCAAAATGTAACCAAACTGTTTCAAAACATTTTGCAAAACGTATAAACATTTAATTATAAAAAAATGTTTTATCAAACATACTGAAAAATATTATTTTTAATTCAAGTTGTTAATGTATCGTTAATATCTTGCATTATAATTATAAATATAATTTTTTCGTCAACAGTATGTTTTGAATTAAAATCGTTTGATGATTGTAATGATGTGTCTTTTTTGTCTCGTCTTCATTATTGTTGACAGAATCAAAAAAGTCTTCGTTAACAGATTAACACAGGTCACATTTTAAACTGTTGGTAATATACAGTTAAATGAAAAAAAAATGTATATTACTATATTATTACTACTTAATTTTATTTCTTTTATTTTTTTTATTTGTTATTATTCAGTGAATCCAGTTGAAAAAGAAATATCCAATGTAGCAAATAGGTGTAGGCGATGACTCAAAAGGCACGAGAAAAAAAAATGACGAAGTATTAAGTAGTCTATCAAAATATTTTTACAAATGAAATTTTATAGCATGCATTCTGTAATCTGTTGTGGAATACATGTTAAAGGCAACCACCCATCCCTTAATATACAGTGACCCTGAAAAGTAGTTGGCCCCTTAAGCCACACTTCAATATATTTGACTGTCATTGCATTAAATAACACAATATCAAACCAAGTGACTGCAAATAGAAAATAATCCTCGACATTTTCTCAGAACTAACTTTAATTTTCTGAGCCATTTTGACATAGCTTTTAACCAAATGTTGTCAAGGTGATTTTTAGTGGATATATAAATTCATCCCCCTCATGTTCACACAGGTGAAGTTCAGCACATTAACTATGGACATGTTCCACTAACGTTGGACAACCAGAAAGTGTTCAGATATTTTACATTCTTAATTTTAAACAGTTTTATCATTTAAAACCTTGTTTTGCTTGAAAAGTGTGCTTGTGCTGTCTTTCTTTATAATAAATGCCACTTTTATATTTTGTAAGCTAATGTGAGGGCATTCGTGTATTTTTAAATGTGGCTTCAGTACCCAAATAATTCTTAGAGCCACTGTAGATCTGAACGTAAGGAAGGAGTTTCTTCTGGCCAACATTTTGTAACCCAGGGGTTGTGCGAACTGTTGTAATTATGAAAATGGAATGATTGGACCGTTTCCTCAAAGTCGTTGCCAACCAAGACAGATTATTGATTCAAAACGGAAAGAGAAGGCGGAGACGATGAGGAATTGGGAAGGAGGCAGACAGACAAATGTCCTGTGTCCTTAATGAACTTCCTGACCGAAGGAACACAATCTGTGTTTAGGACAGGGGATAGAGCTACTGAAATAGCGAGTTTATTAAAATGACAATTTTCATTTGCTTAGGTTTATTTCACTCTAGTCTCCTCTGTTTTGGTGTTCTTTTGATGTGTTTGAATTTGTGTACAGTATGTTTGCAGTCGTGCGTGAATGTGTGTGTGTGTAAGCAGTCCAAATTAATTTGCTAATGTGCCTGCAGTAAAGGCAGACGACTCCCTACAGCTGCATTAGATTCTTTAAGAGGTAATGAATGCAGAGAGAGCAAACCATCAGCACTGACTCATAAAAGGCCAATTAGCCATATTTGTCATCCCCTATGTAAAATAAACATAACATTCTTTGTTTATTTCACTCAGATTAAAGACATATTTTAATTCAGTGTTTCCATATTTCTATATAGCCATAGTTGTAAACATAATATTTTATTAACACCATATTGGTATCTCACAAAATCTGTCAAGAATATGTCCGTGTCATATTTTGCCATAAAGTAAAAAAAAAAAAGAAAAAAGAAAAGAAATAGGAAATTTTATGTTGCTCAAAGAAAATTTAGTCTATTTTAGGACAAAATTCTTCAAAATTCTATATTACTGCAAGGCAAAAGAAAAAAGTACCCGATGTGTTTATGGTGTGTGTGTGGCTCTATGTGGAAAGAATGTATAATGGAAGAAGTGTACCAGCCCAAAACAGCATTTCTTACATAAGAAAGTGGCAATTGATCTGGAACTAAGACAGGCTGCTCACATTTGTACTGTTTGTCTCAGAAACAGCACTGCCCCCTGCTAGTCAAAACAAGCCATTACAATTTCATGATACATATACTGTAAATCAACTACACTACATGCCAGAGTACAGGGTATTTGTCCTCTGTTTAGTATCTGAACTCCTTCCAGAAGGTGTTTCCACACTTCCATTTGATTTTATGGCTTCCTTTGGTCTTTGTGACCATTTATGAGATGTGTGTATGTAGTAGGATGAGACCGGTCAGACATGTTTCTCAGCAATATATGGACACAATGTGCAGCCTTTAACTAGTGTAACTGACAGATATTTAACAAATAAATGGGCTAAATAACCTTTTATTGCATGAAACTATCATTGAGCATCTTTACATGCACAGTAATGTGACTCAAAAATGAATGAATGAATGAATGAATGAACGTTACATTTATATAACGCTTTTCTGACACTACACTCAAAGCGCTTTACGCAGTGAACAGGGGAATCTCCTCAACCACCACCAGTGTGCAGCATCCACCTGGATGATGTGACGGCAGCCATAGTGCGTCAGTACACTCACCACACACCAGCTATTGGTGGAGAGGCGAGAGTAGAGTTATGGAGCCAGTTAATGGATGGGGATTATTAGGAAGCCATGATTGATAAGGGCCAATAGGGGAATTTGGCCAGGACACTGGGGTTATACCCCTACTCTTTTCGAGAAGTGTCCTTCTCATATTCAGATCAGTATATTCAAGAAAACCGACAAAGTAAGGAGCCTGCGTTTACATGAGATTTGAAATAATCATATTATTCCCTGCTTTTAAAGTCATTTACATATATATTTAGTCATTCAGCAGACACTATTATCCAAAGTGACTTACAAAATAAGGAACATAAGCAATTTGTCATACAAAAGACAACAGTAGTTCTAATCGCAGCTGGGGTAGTATAGAAATTAGTCAAGTCATGTCATTTTTATTTGTATAGCACTTTTCACAACACATCGTTTCAAAGTAGCTTTACAGAAAATCATGCATTAACAAAAAATGAAACTGTAATATCTATAAAGTCTTAGAGTGATCATTGTGTAGTTTGATTAAATATGATTGTAAATTGTGTATAAAAATTAAATAATTAAATAATAATTAGTATTTAGGAACACAAAACTCCAGAAAAAAACCTTGGGAGAAACCAGGCTCACTGTGGGGGCCAGTTCCCCTCTGGCTAACCAGCATGAATATAATGGCAATATTAGTTATTTATGTGCAGTGCAGGTCATGGTTTAAGATTAGTAAACTAAATAAGTGTTAAGGTCTAGTGTTTAAAAAAAAAAGATTTTTTATGAACTGTAAGATTCATGACTAATGTATTTGAAGTCCATCCTGGATTAACTGCAGAAGTTCACATAGATGCATTGTCCTTGTTAGTTGGCTGATGAAGGCTTTTGTTGGCAATTAAATGATAGTCTATGTATTCCATTTCAAGAGTGTAGTCCATCAACAGACAAAGGTGATGCAGGCAGAGATCAATGTCAAGATCGCAGTTCAACCGGCAGGTAATTTCGGTGAGGTTCGGTGGGTCCATCCTAAATCCAAGGTACAGGCAGTGGCATATGAAGTATCCGATGTCTTATATATATATGTGTGTGTGTCTTCAGCTGTTGTTGAGGACGTCTCAACAGATTGTGCGGGGGTTGGACATGCATTCCACCACTGAGGTACAGAGAATGTGAATGATTGACTTTGTGCCTCATTGCAATGGAACCACCAGGTGTTGCTCATTCTTTGATCGCAGGGAGCGAGAGGGGACATAGACTTGGAGTAGTGAGTTGAAGTAAGAGTGTGCTGTTCCATCGGCTGTCCTAAAGGCCTAAGTTAAATCCTGGAATTTGATGCAGGCAGCTACAGGTAGCCAGTGTAATGAGATCAAGATGGGAGTGGCATTCTTAACCAACTGCAGTGGCTAAATTGTGCTACTGGGGAGGCCGGCCAGCAGAGCATTGCAGTAGTCAAGTCTTGATATGACAAGAGCTTGGACCAGGAGCAGCGTAGCATATTCAGACAGGAAATGTCTGATTTTCCTGATGTTGTAAAGCACATACTGTACCTGGAAGACAGTTTAGTTGGTCATCAAACACCACTCCCAGGTTTCTGGCTGTCCTTGTTGGTGTTAGGATTGTACAAACAAGATGAATTTTGAGATTGTGTTCAACAGATGGGTTGGCAGGTCAAAATGTAAACAGTCATGAACACAACTTGCACACACTGAATAAGCCGGTAGGAAGCCGGTACAACATGATCACACAGGAAGTTGGCATATTGTTTCCGAGAGTTCCAGTACCATAGGATCGGCCATATTATGCCGAATCACTGACAAGTGCCTTCTCATTTCAGACATTTTTTGCATCAGCTCAAGCATGTTTACCTCCCGTTGTGGCGTGACCGTAAGTGTGTTGCATCAGCAGAATGGGAGACCCATGTTGCATTTCAGTTGAATTTTTCCCTCTATCATTACATTTTGACTCCACTGATGGTTAGGTTTGGGTTTGGGGGTAGACTTTATAAAATATGCAATCTTCTTCACTATATTACATCCTGTACAGCTAAAAATAACTTGCTTCACAACTCGCTTTTGTGGACATTTCACCTGGAAAATGGAGCTCACACGTGTCCATACACCAAACAACACCTACCGCTTTTGCCGCCGGGGACATTTCGGTAAATACAGACCAATTTTAGCTAAAGAAAAGTCAACCTACTGTTTCAGATTTCACTGTGAGATCAGTCTGGCCGGTAAAGGTGTTTACATGCAACCCGAAATCGGGGTAGGTAAAATCTACTTGTGCTAATCATTTTTTGATCAAACCGTTTTATGATCCATTAATGATCTTACCTGCAAAAGGAAAATCATTTAAGGCTTTTACATGACCTTACACATTGTCAGATTATTAAGCATAATCAGTTTAATAATGTGTATTTAAACACACTCATAGTCCTACCAAAAAAGCATAATAATGGAACATCTAAACATCTTAAGGATGTTAAGGTATTTTCATTAGAAATTAAGATAAACATAATGAAGATGAAGAAAAATATTTCTTGCATAGTCAGTTGTTGTACATTTATCCTGTCTGATCTATGGTTTATAGTATTATGTGTGTAAAATGGCTCATTATTGTTTGAAATTGAATTATAGTATTGATTTATGTCCTCTGTCATTGCTCTGTCCATCTCTTTCTGCTGTTTTGTGTTATGATGTCACTCTGCACTCACCCTCTTGCGTTTCATTGTCTCTGTTTTGTTGCACCCCACAATCATGCAGCACCTGTTGGACGACAGGAGAACAAAGGTTTGTTGTCATGTTCGCCACCGCTAGTGTGTGCAGAACATGGTATCACACGGCCAATGTGAAGTGTGTCTCTGATCTTTACACGGATCCAGATTTTCCACTAATCCTAGATTAAAAATTTCCAGGTTTTCTTTGTGTGTTGTTCCAAGTTACCAGGGTGCACAGTACATACAGTTGAAGTCAGAAGTTTACATACACTTAAGTTTAAGTCATTAAAACTCTTTTTTAACCACTCCACAGATTTCATATTAGCAAACTATAGTTTTGGCAAGTTGTTTAGGACATCTGCTTTGGGCATGACATGAGTAATTTTTCCAACAATTGTTTACAGACAGATTGTTTCAATTTTAATTAACTATATCACAATTCCAGTGGGTCAGAAGTTTACATACACTAAGTTAACTGTGCCTTTTAGCAGCTTGGAAAATTCCAGAAAATGATGTCAAGCCTTTAGGCAATTAGCTTCTGATAGGCTAATTGGAGTCACTTGGAGTCACTTACACAATTGGAGTGTACCTGTGGATGTATTTTAAGGCCTACCTTCAAACTCAGTGCCTCTTTGCCTGACATCATGGGAAAATCAAAGGAAATCATCCAAGGCCACAAAATTGTGGACCTCCACAAGTCTGGTTCATCCTTTTGAGCAATTTCCAAACGACTGAAGGTACCACACTCATCAGCACAAAGAATAGTATGCAAGTATATACACCATGGGACCACGCAGCCATCATACCGCTCAGGAATGAGACGCATTCTGTCTCCTAGAGATGAACATAGTTTGGTGCAAAAAGTGCAAATCAATCCCAGAACAACAGCAATGGACCTTGTGATGATGCTGGAGGAAACAGGTAGACAAGTATCTATATCCACAGTAAAATGAGACCTATATCAACATAACCTTAAAGGCTGCTCAGCAAGGAAGAAGCCACTGCTCCAAAACCGCCATAAAAAAGCCAGACTACAGTTTGCAAGTGCACTTGGGGACAAAGATCTTACATTTTGGAGAAATATCCTCTGGTCTGATGAAACAAATATTGAACTGTTTGGCTATCGTTATGTTTGGAGGAAAAGGGTGAGGCTTGCAAGCCGAAGGACACCATCCCAACCTTGAAGTATGGGGGTGGGAACATCAAGTTGTGGGGGTGCTTTGCTGCAGGAGGGACTGATGCATTTCACAAAATAGATGGCATCATGGGGAAGGAAAATTCTGTGGATGTATTCAAGCAATATCTCAAGACATCAGCCAGGAAGTTAAATCTCGGTCACAAATGGGTCTTCCAAATGGACAATGACCCCAAGCATACCTCCAAAGTTGTGGCAAAATGGCTTAAGGGCAACAAAGTCAAGGTATTGGAGTGGCCATCACAAAGCCCTGACCTCAATCCAATAGAAAATTTGTGGGCAGAACTGAAAAAGCATGTGCGAGCAAGGAGGCCTACAAACCTGACTCAGTTACACCAGTTCTGTCTGGAGGAATGGGCCAAAATTCCAGCAACTTACTGTGAGAAGCTTGTGGAAGGCTACCCAAAATGTTTGACCCAAGTTAAACAATTTAAAGGCAATGCTACCAAATACTAACAAAGTGTAGGTAAACTTATGACCCACTGGGAATGTGATAAAAGAAATAAAATCTGAAATAAATCATTCTCTCTACCATTATTCTGACATTTCACATTCTAAAAATAAATTAGTGCTCCTAACTGACCTAAGAAAGGGAATGTTTTCTACGATTAAATGTCAGGAATTGTGAAAAACCGAGTTTAAATATTTTTGGCTAAGGTGAATGTAAACTTCTGTCTTCAACTGTATTTACTGCATATACTGTATATTCTAATATTAGCCTTTTTTTTAAATTATTGGGATTTGTCTGATTAGGACAGATTTTAGAGGTAGATAATATCAGAGTCTATTTTACTGTATAATCTTTTCTATGCCAGGCCTCATGCTAAAGAGTAACTAAACAGTTATCAATTTTTTCTACTCTATGTTGTATTTTGATTAAACATGCATGCATTACTTTATCATGCAGAATTCTTAATTGTATCTGTTGTGTGAATGCTGTTTACAAAAACATGTAAAACTCTATAGTTTTGCATTCTCTCACAAAAAGTTTTGCGTTCCCTTGCAATACTTTGCATTTCCTCACAATACTTTACGAAAATTAACCATAGTTTTACTACAGTTACCATATCTTAACCATGATATGTGTAGACCATGGTAATATTACGGGAAACCAAAACTACAGTAATACAAATTGTGATCATTCTGCCAAAAACATGGTTACAATAGTTTTACTATAGTAACAGCACAGTAAATTTGATACATGTACCTTGGTTATAAAACAATTCATAAAAAAATAAAATAAAAAAAAACAGGCCCTTATGAAAACACGGTGTCTATCTAGTAAACTGCACTAAACATTACTGTTGTAACCATATTTTTATTTTTATTTTTATTAGAAACCATGGTTAAAAAAACATGGTGCATGTAACACAGATAAACCATGGTGTTACTATAGTAAAACTGCAGTAATCATGGATTTGGCAAAAATATTAGATTATTGTTATTATAAATTTGGTTTTCCTATTGGCATACTACACATAATGGTTAAAATATGGTTACTATCATAAAACCATGGTAAATTTACAAATACCATGGTTGAACTATGGGTAAGACTTAATGTGAGGGAAATGCCAAATCCATGGTTACTGCAGTTTTACTATAGTAACACCATGTTAGCAAAACTACTTGTGAGGGAACGTGAGAGAAAGCAAATGATTGCAAGGGAATGCAAAACTTAATGTGAGGGAACACAAAACTAATTGTGAGGGAACGCAAACTGTTGCGAGGGAACACAAAACTTAATGTGAGGTAATGCAAAGCTTAATGTGAAGGAACACAAAATTAATTTTGAGGGAACGCAAACTATTGTGAGGGAATAATAAACTAATTGTTATGAATGCAAACTATTGCCAGGGAACACAACTTTTGTGAGAGAATGCAAAACTATTGCTGGGGAACACAAAACGTATTATGAGGGAAAGCAAACTGTTGTGAGGGAACACAAAATATGTAGTAAGGGAATGCAAAACTATGATTCGGGAACGCAAAACTAATTGTGAGGGAACGCAAAACTTAATGTGAGGTAACAAAAAACGTAATGTGAGGGAATGCAAAACTTCATGTGAGGGAATGCAAAACTTATTGCGAGGGAACGCAAAACTTAATGTGAGGGAACACAAATGATTGCGAGGGAATGCAAAACTAATTGTGAGGGAACGCAAAACTTAATGTGAGGGAACGCAAAACATAATGTGAGGGAATGCAAATGATTGCGAGGGAATGCAAAACTAATTTTGAGGGAATGCAAAACTACTTGTGAGGGAACGCAAAACTTAATGTAAGGGAATGCAAAACAATGGAACGCAAAACTAATTGTGAGGGAATGCAAACTGTTGCAAGGGAATGCAAAACTACTTGTGAGGGAACGCAAAACTTAATGTAAGGGAATGCAAAACTAATTGTGAGAGAACGCAAAACTTAATGTGAGGGAACACAAACTAATGCAAGGGAATGCAAAACTAATTTTGAGGGAACAAACTTTGAGAGGGAATACAAAACTTAATGTGAGGGAACGCAAAACGAATTGTGAGGGAACGCAAAACTTAATGTGAGGGAACGCAAACTGTTGTGAGGGAACAAAACTAATTGTGAGGGAACGCAAACTATTGAGAGGGAATGCAAAACTAATTGTGAGAGAACACAAATTTAATGTGAGGGACCGCAAAACTTAATGTGAGGGAATGCAAACTATTGGGAGGGAACGCAAAACTTAATGGGAGGGAATGCAAAACTTAATGTGAGGGAACGCAAAACTTAGTGTGAGGGAACATAGACAATTGCGAGGGAACAACTTTTTATGAAAAAATGCGAACTTTTGCGAGGGAACAAAGGTTTTTGAGAGAACACAAAACGTCCTGGTTACTTTCGTAACCTCCGTTCCCTGATGGATGGAACGAGATGTTGTGTCGAAGTAGTGACACTAGGGGTCACTCTTGGGAGCCCCAAACACCTCTGCTTTTTGTAAAAAGGCCAATGGGAATTGGCGGAATTGCATGCCACTCCCCCGGACATACGGGTATAAAAGAAGCTGGTATGCAACCACTCATTCAGGTTTTGTGCTGAGGAGCCGAGACAAGGTCCCGGCCATTTCAGCGGGTAGTTCAGCGTTGTGGCAAGAGGGACACAATGTCTCGTTCCCTCCATCAGGGAACGGAGGTTACGAAAGTAACCAGGACGTTCCCTATCTGTCACTCACTCGACGTTGTGTCGATGTGACACTAGGGGTCCCTATACAAAACGCCACAACTAGCTGAACTGTGTTACGTGGACTGGCAGTGCGAGACGGGCAGATCACTGCGCACCAGGCCGTCACGTATCCTCCTCCAATGCTCTTATGAGCGTCGAACGGTCCTTCAGGAACAAGTTGACTGCCCAACAACTAGGGACAGGCTAGCCCAGCCGTGGCCTCTTTTCCTCTTTTTCTCCCCAAAAAGAGTGGAATTTGTCGGGGGGGGGTGTCACTCCCAAGGGGAAGACACCGCGGAGACCACACCACGCCCAGAGGTGGGGGGGGGGTATTTTGAGTGGAAATACATCACATGGTCTTACCGAGTCTTGTCGGAAATATGTCATGTGGAGAAGTCGCATGGTAGGTCCTACCCGAGGGGGGAGGAGTTTCTACAAGCATGGTGACCGGGGCAGAGGCTCGTAATGCCATGGGGGCGGCACGTCCTGAGCGTGATATGCCATCACGATGGCGTCAATGACCCAGTGGGCGATCCTCTGTTTGGAGACAGCGCTTCCTTTCCGCTGTCCACCAAAGCAGACAAAGAGCTGCTTGGAGCTTCTAAAGCTCTGCGTGCGATCCAAATAGGTGCGTAAAGCACAGCAACACCAAAGCTGGGTGTGCCTCCTGGGGCAGTGCTTGCAGGTTCACCACCTGATCCCTAAATGGGGTTGTGGGAACCTTGGGCACATAGCCCGGTCGGGGTCTCAGGATCACGTGAGAGTAGCCCGGACCGAACTCCAGGCACGTTTCGCTGACAGAGAACGCCTGCATGTTCCCTACCCTCTTGATGGAAGTGAGCACAGTCAGGAGGGCAGTTTTCAAAGAGAGTGCCTTAAGCTCAGCTGACTCCAGGGGCTTGAAAGGGGGCTCCCCGTAGAGCCGAAGTACTACAGAGAGGTCCCATGAGGGGATGAGACGCGGTCTGAAGGGATTCAACCTCCTAGCGCCTCTCAGGAACCTGATGATCAGGTCGTGCTTCCCTAAGGACTTACCGTCCACTGTGTCGTGGTGTACCGCTATAGTGGCTACATACACCTTCAAGGTGGAGGGGGACAGCCGCCCCTCAAGCCTCTCCTGCAGGAAGGAAAGCACCGATCCGACTGTGCATTTCTGGGGGTCTTCACGTTGGGAAGAACACCACTTAGCGAACAGATGCCACTTCAAAGCATACAGGCGCCTCGTAGAGGGAGCCCTAGCCTGAGTGATCGTGTCTATCACCATGGGTGGTAGGCCACTTATGTTTTCCGCGTCCCATCCAAGGGCCAGACGTGGAGATTCCAGAGGTCTGGTCGTGGGTGCCAGAGGGTGCCCCGTCCCTGAGAAAGAAGGTCCTTCCTCAGGGGAATTCACCAGGGAGCAGCTGTCGCGAGGAGCGTGTGGTCCAAGAACCACATCTGGGTGGGCCAATAGGGTGCTACAAGGACGAAGGAAAAACCGCGACCGCAACGTTGCCGTGGTCACGCACTCGCAGTGAGAACATGACCCGTCCACGAACACTGTCTCCGCGTGGGCAGCGGCCAAGCATGTAAGACCGCGATCGTGGCCATCGTAAGCGGAGAGGTAACGACCACAACCAGGAAATACACAAATGGAGAGGCATCTTTAAAAAGACGCTCTCCGTTAATGCCACTCTTTTAAGAAGGGAAAATATACTCTTTTAGTAGGAAGAATATACTCTTTTAGCTGCTGAAGCGCCCAGGGGCATTCTCTGCACTTCACCAGTGCAAGAGGGTGAGAAGCCGCTGTAATGCGCCATTAATCCAACAGCTTTTCGAGGTGAATGGATCAGCAGAGTAATTCAGCTCGCTAAACACAACCGCTCGGCTCCGAAGAGAAAATCTGAGTGAGTGATTGCATACCAGCTCCTTTTATACCCGTATGTCCGGGGGAGTGGCATGCAAATTCCACTCGCCAATTCCCTTTGGCCTTTTTTCAAAAAGCAGAGGTGTTTGGGGCTCTTAAGTGTGACCCCTAGTGTCACTACATCGACACAATGTTGAGTGAGTGACAGATAGGGAACTATTGTGAGGGAACACAAAACTTACTGTGAGGAAAAGATAACTATTGTAAGGGATCGCAAAACTTATTGTGAGGGAAAGCAAAACATATTGTGAGGAAACACAAACTACTGCAAGCTATTGCAAAACTTTTTGTGAGGGAATGTAAAACTATTTCAGAAAGTAGTTCCCTCCCTGTCCTTTAGGGGGCTCCATAGTTTATAAAAATATCAGTGCATCCATACTAGCTACTGATCTGAGACCTAAATTGCATATTACAATTTTTATTTGAATGGATCAGGTCATTATTTAAGGACAACCTCAGTGTGTAACCCTTTCCCTTATCTAATGTACTCTATGTTCCATCAAGATAAGTTAAGAGAGTGGTAGCCGAGCCTTAAATAACTGTTTTTTTGCCTGTTTTTTAATCTTGACCAATAGCATGCTTGTGATATTCAACTGATTCAGTTCTTCAGCTGGAATTCTGTGTTCAGTTTGTGATAGCACAAGGAAGTGTAGTGATCTAAATTTCGAGTGATGGATGTGGGTTATATGATCCAGTTTCACTTAGTGTATATGGGCCCATATACTCTCTAATTCTGTCAAAGGCACTGTAACTTGTGACTATTTCTAGCACAGTTTTTCCCCCCCCATTAACCTTATTTTAGGTTATTAGTTAGTGTTTCCTCAAGGGAAATAGATGTGGTGCAACCTTATCCTTTCCTGACTGTATCCTCTCCTAGAATAGACTTCACTGTGGTTTCCAACTGTATTGTGTTCATTTGGATTTGTTTAAAGCAATATTTTTTTTCTTAATTGGGCAACTTTTTTATGTTATATCCATTTTTATTTTCTCACATCTTGATCTTGTCTATAATTAGTCAGTATGTTAACTCACTTAACACTTCATTTAACAATTCATTTAATTACATATCAATGGCAATCAGATGGCTTTTCCACCATTTTAAAAAAGATGAACCAGTTCAGTTGTAACACCATTTTTCAACCAGGTACGAAGAGACAATACAACGAGTGATAAATTGTAAATATATATCAGATACATTATCATATACATTTAAAGATACGGCTGAAATAATACGAGTAAGATATGCGATTCCAAATGAAGCCCACAGACTATTTTTTTGTTAAAAATGACATTTCTGCCATTATTCATACACATTTGGGTCGTTCCAAACACATATGACTTTCTTTCTTCTCAAAGTGAGAAGTTTATGCAGAACGCCCTGAGTAATCTTTTCCATACAATGAAAGTTATAGGAGACAGACTCTGTCAAGCTCTAAAATTGGCAAAATAGCAACATGAAAGTATCATAAATGTTTTCACTATGACTGGTGATTATATTCCAAGTCTTCTGAAGCTTTACAATAGCTTTGTGTAAGGAATAGTTGACGTTATTCATTTTATTATAAGTCAAAATGTAAGTATTAATTCACTGATACTCTTGCCCTCTGCCATATAATATTTTGTGTTCTACGAAAGAAAGGAAGTCAAATGGGTTTGGACCGGCATGAAGGTGAGAAAATTATAAGATAATTTTCTTTTTTGGGTGAATTATTCCTTTAAACATTAAAAATGTTCTGATTGGCTGCAATTTTGTCACTTTTCGGTAACATTATTTGGCACTGGAAACTTGTCACGTCGCACCTGGTTAAGAAAAGATATTATACGTTTATATATCAGAGGATCACAGTGGGGTCTACATGAACTTTTTCCAGATCTTCTAACCTGATTTCCCGATCTCAAAAAAACATGTTCTGAATGGGTCTGGTTGAGGGCACTTTGATATTGTATCAACGATATCCTAAAGCCTGTTATTTCACGTCTGCTTTCGTTCCCCATCGCAGCACCTCCAGTTGACCATTCAGGCCCTGCAGGATGAGTTGCGGACACAACGTGACCTAAACCATCTCCTCCAGCAGGAGAGCGGCTCGCGGGCAAGCGGTGGCGAGCACTTCACCACCATCGAGCTGACTGAAGAGAACTTCCGTAGGCTCCAAGCTGAACACGACCGGCAGGCCAAGGAGCTCTTTCTCCTAAGGAAGACCCTAGAGGAAATGGAGCTGAGGATCGAGACGCAGAAGCAGACACTGGGAGCCAGAGACGAGTCCATCAAGAAGCTGTTGGAGATGTTACAGAGTAAAGGGCTGCCCCCAGCTTCAGGGAGAGCATCGGATGAGGAAGAACAAGAGCGAGCCAGACGTATTGCAGAGGCTGAAGCTCAGCTCGGCCATCTAGAGGTCATATTAGACCAGAAAGAGAAGGAGAACATCCATCTGAGAGAGGTATCGCGCTTTACATCATCTTTCCAACTTAATTCATTTTAGCACCTAAAACACCTTTAACAAATATGTTTAAAAAATAATGTACAACTCAAGAAGTATCACCATTTTAGCTTCAAAAATATACATAAATCCAAATTTGGAAGAAAGCATCTGCTAAATGACTAATTAGTAGGGCTGTCAAGCGATTAAAATTTTTAATTAATTACATGACATGGCAAATAATTAATCACATTTTTTTCAGATTTCATATTAGCAAACTATAGTTTTGGCAAGTCGTTTAGGACACCTACTTTGTGCTTAACATGAGTAGTTTTTCCAACAATTGTTTACAGACAGATTGTTTAACTTTTAATTGACTATATCACAATTCCAGTGGGTCAGAAGTTTACATACATTAAGTTAACTGTGCCTTTAAGCAGCTTGAAAAATTCCAGAAAATGAGGTCAAGCCTTTAGGCAATTAGCCAGTTAGCTTCTGATAGGCTAATTGGCTAATTGGAGTCAATTGGAGGTGTGCCTGTGGATATATTTTAAGGCCTACCTTCAAACTCAGTGCCTTTTTGCTTGACATCATGGGAAAATCAAAAGAAATCAGCCAAAACTTCAGAAAAAAAAAAAAAATTGTGGACCTCCACAAGTCTGATTCATTGTTGGGAGCAATTTCCAAATGCCTGAAGGTACCACGTTAATCTGTACAAACAATAGTACGCAAGTGTAAACACCATCGGACCACACAGCCATCATACCTCAGGAAGGAGACACATTCTGTCTCCTAGAGATGAATGTAGTTTGGTGTGAAAAGTGCAAATCAATCCCAGAACAACAGCAAAAGACCTTGTGAAGATGCTGGAGGAAAGATGTAGACAAGTATCAACAGCTGAAGTCAGAAGTTTACATACACCTTAGCCAAACACATTTAAACTCAAATTTTCACAATTCCTGACATTTAATTGTAGAAAACATTCCCTGTCTTAGGTCAGTTAAGATCACTACTTTATTTTAAGAATGTGAAATATCAGAATAATTGAATTATTTATTTGAACTTTATTTCTTTCATCAAATGAGTGGGTCAGAAGTTTACCTACACTTTGTTAGTATTTGGTAGCATTACCTTTAAATTGTTTATCTTGGGTCAAACATTTTGGGTAGCCTTCCACAAGCTTCTCGCAATAAGTTGCTGGAATTTTGGCCCATTCCTCCAGACAGAGCCAGGTTTGTAGAGCTCCTTGCTCACACATGCTTTTTCAGTTCTGCCCACAAATTTGTATATCAGATTAAGGTCAGGGCTTTGTGATGGCCACTCTAATACCTTGATTTTGTTGTCCTTAAGCCATTTTGACACAACTTTGGAGGTCTGCTTGGGGTCATTGTCCATTTGGAAGACCCATTTGCGACTAAGCTTTAACTTCCTTGCTGATGTCTTGAGATGTTGCTTCAATATATCCATATAATTTTCCTTCCTCATGATGCCATCTATTTTTTTTAAGTGAACCATTCCCTCCTGCAGCAAAGCACCCCCACAACATGATCGGCTTGCAAGACTCACCCTTTTTCCTCCAAACATAATGATGATCATTATGGCCAAACAGTTCAATTTGTGTTTCATTAGATCAGAGGGCATTTCTCCAAAAAGTAAGATCTTTGTCCCCATGTGCACTTGCAAACTGTAGTCTGGCTTTTTTATGGCTGTTTTGGAGCAGTGGCATCTTCCTGGCTGAGCATCCTTTCAGGTTATGTCAATATAGGACTCATTTTACTGTGGATATAGTTCCCTATCTGTCACTCACTCTACATTGTGTCGATGTAGTGACACTAGGGGTCGCTCTTGGGAGCCCCAAACACCTCTGATCTTTGAGAAAAGGCCAATGGGAATTGCAGAGTGGACTTTGCATGCCACTCCCCCGGACATACGGGTATAAAAGGAGCTGGCTCACAACCACTCATTCAGATTTTTTCTTCGGAGCCGAGTGGTGTTGAGCAGCGAGTTTCACTGCCATTCCATTCACCTCATATCAAGAATCCTATGCTTTTGGATATACGGCGCATTTCAGCGGCTTTCTTCCCCTCTGTGCGATTAACGCAGAGTATGCCCCATGGCGCTTCGACAGCTGAGAGAGTGTATATTCTTGCAAATAAGAGTATATTTCCTCTAAAAGAACATGCACGATGGAGAGCGTCTTTTTGAAGATGCCTTTCCATCTGTGTGTAATTCCTGGTTGCGGTCGCTGTCTCTCCGCCTGTGATGGCCACGAGCGCTGTCTCACGTGTCTGGGCCATAGGCATGTTGAGGCGGCGTTCATGGATGGTTCGTGTTCTCACTGCGGTCACGCCGCTCGGGTTGATGCATATGAGACCACTCCAGTACTGGCTTCAGACTCGAGTCCCGAGATGGGCATGGCGCCACGGCACGCATCGCGTGGCCATCACGCCGATCTGCCACCACACGTTCAGCCCTTGGACAGACCTTGCATTTTTGCGGGCAGGGGTCCCCTTACAGCAAGTGTCCAGGCACGTCGTGGTTATGACGGACACCTCCAAGTTAGGCTGGTGCGCCGTGTACAACGGGCCGCTGGCTCCTGGACAGGACCACAACTGTGTTGTCATATCAACTGCCTCGATTTGCTGGCAGTATTGCTCTCCCTACGGAGGCTTCGGTCATTGATCAAAGGCAAGCACATGTTGGTCCGGATGGACAACACGGCGACAGTAGCGTATATAAACCGCCAAGGTAGCTTACGCTCGCGTCGCATGTCACAACTCGCCCGCCGTCTCCTCCTCTGGCATCAGCAACTGAGGTCGCTGTGGGCCACTCACATCCCGGCGACCTCAACCGTACAGCGGACGCACTGTCACGACAGTTGACACTCAGGGGAGAGTGGAGACTCCACCCCCAGGTGGTCCAGCTGATCTGGAGTCAGTTCAGCGAAGCACAGGTAGGCCTGTTTGCTGCCCGGGAATCCTCCCACTGCCCGCTTTGGTATTCTCTGACTGAGGCTCCCCTCGGCACAGATACGCTGGTGCACAGCTGGCCCCGGGGGCTGTGCAAGTATGCGTTCCCCCCAGTGAGCCTGCTTGCACAGACCTTGTGCAAGGTCAGGGAGGACGAGGAACAAGTCATCCTCTGGCGCCGTACTGGCCTACCCAAACCTGGTTCTCGGAACTCATACTCCTTGCGACAGTCCCTGCCTGGTGAATTCCCCTGAGGGAGGACCTCCTTTCTCAGGGACGGGGCACCATCTAGCACCCATGCCCAGACCTCTGGAATCTTCATGTCTGGCCCCTGAACGGGACGTGGAAGATCTAAGTGGCTAACCACCGGCGGTGGTAGACATGATCACTCAGGCCAGGGCTCCCTCTACGAGGCAGCTGTATGCCTTGAAGTGGCGTTTGTTTGCAAATTGGTGCTCTTCCTAAGGCAAAGACCCCCAGAGGTGTGCAGTCGGGTTGGTGCTTTCCTTCTTGCAAGAGAGGCTGGAGGGGCGGCTGTCCTCCTCCACCTTGAAGGTGTATGTGGCCACTATAGTATGTGGCAGTGGACGGTAAGTCCCTGGGGAAGCACGACCTGATTATCAGGTTCCTGAGAGGCGCCAGGAGGTTGAACCCTCTTAGGCCGTGCCTCATTCCCTTGTGGGATCTCTCCGTGGTCCTGCTGGGCCCGTGGAGAGCCCCGTTTGAGCCCCTGGAGTCAGTTGAGCTAAAGGCGGTCTCATTGAAGACTGCCCTCTTGACTGTGCTCACGTCCATCAAGAGGGTTGGGGACCTGCAGGCGCTCTTTGTCAATGACACCTGCCTGGATTTCGGTCCGGAATACTCTCACGTGGTCTTGAGACCCCGACCAGGCTATGTGCCCAAGGTTCCCATGACATCTTTTAGAGATCAGGTGGTGAGCCTGCAAGCACTGCCCCGGGAGGAGGCAGACCCAGCCTTGTCGTTGCTGTGTCCGGTGCGTGCTTTGCGCATCTACTTCGATCGCACGCAGAGCTTTAGACGCTCTGAGCAGCTCTTTGTCTGATTTGGCGGACAACGGGAAAGGAACGCTGTCTCCAAACAGAGGCTTGCCCACTGGATCGTGGATGCCATTGCGTTGGCATACCAGGCCCAGGGCATCAACCCCCCCGCCCCCCCCCCACTTCGGGTTACGAGCACAATCCACGAGGAGTGTGGCGTCCTCCTGGGCACTAGCCAACGGCGCCTCTTTAGCAGACATCTGCAGAGCAGCAGGCTGGGCAACACCCAATACCTTCACGAGATTTTACAATCTCCGGGTTGAGCCAGTTTTGTCCCGTGTGTTGTCAGGTAAGAACGGGTAAGTTGCTCTATGGGGAGAAGTAAAAAAAAAAGAGAGAAAAGGCCGCAGCTGGCACAGCCCGTTCCCATTGTAGTACGCCTCCTATCAGAAGCTAATTGGCTAATTGTCTTAAGGTTTGACATAATTTTCTGGAATTTTCCAAGCTGCTTAAAGGCACAGTTAACTTTGTAAACTGTGTATGTAAACTTCTGACCCACTGGAATTGTGATATAGTCAATTAAAAGTGAAACAATCTGTCTGTAAACAATTGTTGGATTGTGTAATGCACAAAGTAGATGTCCTAAAGACTTTCCAAAACTAAAAAATTAGTTTTAATGACTTAAACCTAACTGTATGTAAACTTCAGACTTCAACTGTATATCCACAGTAAAATATATCAACATAACCTGAAAGGCTGCTTAGCAAGGAAGAAGCCACTGCTCCAAAACCATCATAAAAAAGCCAGACTACAGTTTGCAAGTGCACATGGGGACAAAGATCTTACTTTTTGGAGAAATGTCCTCTGGTCTGATGAAACGCATATTTAGCTGTTTGGCCATAATGACTATCTTTATGTTTGGAGGAAAAAGGGTGAGGCTTGCAAGCCGAAGAACACCATCCCAACTGTACAGCATGGGGGTGGCAGCATCATGTTGTGGGAATGCTTTGCTGCAGGAGGGACTGGTGCACTTCACAAAATATATGGCATCATGAGGAAGGACAATTATGTGGATTTGACGCAACATCTCAATACATTAGCCATGAAGTTAAAGCTTGGTCGCAAATGGGTCTTCCAAATGGACAATGATCACAAGCATGCCTCAAGTTGTGGCAAAAGGGCTTAAAGTCAAGGTATTGATGTGGCCATTACAAAGCCCTGACCTCAATATGATAGAAAATTTGTGGGCAGAACTGAAAAAGCGTGTGCAAGCAAGGATGCCTACAAACCTGTCCCAGTTACACCAGTTCTGTCTGGAGGAATGGGCCAAAATTCCAGCAACTTATTGTGAGAAGCTTGTGGAAGGCTACCCAAAATGTTTGACCCAAGATAAACAATTTAAAGGCAATGCTACCAAATACTAACAAAGTGTAGGTAAACTTCTGACCCACTGGGAATGTGATGAAAGAAATAAATAAATAATTTTTAAATTATTGAAATAAATAATTCTCTCTACTATTATTCTGACATTTCACATTCTTTTGAGTTTAATTGTATTGGGTGTATGTAAACTTCTGACTTCATCTATATATATATATATGTGTGTACACACACACACACACACACACACACACACAGCTCTGGAAAAAATTAAGAGACCACTGCAAAATTATCAGTTTCTCTGGATTTATTGAACATGAACATGAATCTCCAGACCTGAACCTAATTGAAAACCTCTGGAATGTGATCAAGAGGAAGATGGATGGCCACAAGCCATCAAACAAAGCCGAGCTGCTTGAATTTTTGCACCAGGAGTGGCATAAAGTCACCCAACAACAATGTGAAAGACTGGTAGAGAGCATGCCAAGACGCATGAAAGCTGTGATTGAAAATCAGGGTTATTCCACCAAATATTGATTTCTGAACTCTTCCTAAGTTAAATTAGTATTGTGTTGTTTAAAAATGAATATGAACTGGTTTTCTTTGCATTATTCGAGGTCTGAAAAAACTGCATCTTTTTTTGTTATTTTGACCAGTTGTCATTTTCTGCAAATAAATTCTCTAAGTGACAATATTTTTATTTGGAATTTGGGAGAAATGTTGTCAGTACTTTAGAATAAAACAAAAATGTTCATTTTACTCAAACACGTACCTATAAATGGGGGGCCTGGGTAGCTCAGCGAGTATTGACGCTGACTACCAACCCTGGAATCCAGGGCATGCTGAGTGACTCCAACCAGGTCTCCTAAGCAACCAAATTGGCCCGGTTGCTAGGGAGGGTAGAGCCACATGGGGTAACCTCCTCATGGTCGCTATAATGCGTGGTTCTTGCTCTCGGTGGGGCGCGTGGTGAGTTGTGCGTGGATGCCGCGGAGAATAGCGTGGGTCTCCACACGCGCTACGTTTCCGCGGTAATGCGTGCAACAAGTTACACGATAAGATGCGTGGATTGACGGCGTGGAACTGAGATTCGTCCTTCGCCACCCGGATTGAGGTGTCACTATGCTACCATGAGGACTTAAGAGCGCTTTGGGAATTGGCCATTCCAAACTCGGGAGAAAATCCACACACACAAAAAAAAAACCACATACCTATAAATAGTAAATCCAGAGAAACTGATAATTTTGCAGTGGTCTCTTAATTTTTTCCAGAGCTGTGTGTATATATATATATATATATATATATATATATTTTCTGGGTCAGAAATTTGGGGGTGGTAGGGGGTAATTCAGGGCAAGAATGTCACAATTTACAAAATGCCCCAGAAATTCAAAATTTGGGGACAAAAAAATGCCCTTGTAATAAATTTTTCTATTTACAACATACATATATATATATATATATACTATACATACTGTATATATGTAATATAAGATCTAGTTCTTAATATTCTATTATAGTCCTAGTTATACATATTATGTCATAAAAGAATATGTAAATTAATGTTGATTTAATTATTAATGTATTTGACCATCAACAGATTTATGTCTTTAAATGGTTAGAAAAATCATAAAGGTAAACAATGCCCCTGAAAATCAAATCAAGGGGACAAATACTGCCCTTAATGACAATTATGCATGTTTGCGCTCCGTCTGCTATTTTTAATTGTCAGTCTATGTACATATGAGTCAGATGGACACTTTTGGAGCATCTCACTGGTTTTCAGCATCATAAATGCTGCATTTTTAGGACGCTGTTTAAATAAAAAAATCGGGTCTCGAGATCCCTGCATTGTGTTTCATCCAACCTTCAAGGCCGTGTCCAGAGGCCTGTTGCATGAAGCTAGTTGAATAAACTCAGAATTGCTCAGATGGTAGGAAAATACTTACTTTCATTACATTTATTTATTTATTTTTTTGTAAGGGTCTGGAGGTAAATTGGATTAACTTGTGTTAATTTTTAACCTGTTATTTTTTTACATAAATAATCACACTCAACTAATGCCTTAAATCAACTGCCCTACTAATTAGCTATAATTATCCTTTACAATGTAATGCAAGTTTTCAGGCTGTTGGTAATGTTCTTATGTTCTTATCCAGCAGCCGTTGGCTTAGATTTTGTTTAAGGTTAAAGGAGAATTATAGTCATAAAAAACACTGTATACAAGCATTTACTGATCTCAGTTTCAGTTACTTGCCACGTAACAGTGAAATCAGTAATTCGGGGACAGTCCTCATTGAACAGACTGGGGTTAAGTGTTTTGCCATGATAATAGTCAGATAGATAGTCAAATGATGAACTAAAATAATAACAGCAGATTGTCTTTGAGTCATCTGGACCCAAGAGGAAAACGTGAGGAGAACTGTGCCAAAACAGTTTAAACAACACAAAGAACTCATCCATTAAACTTTGAAGTACTCTGCTTTTCAAAGAGAATAATTAGATGAAATTATAAAAAATACCTGAGTAAAAAAAGATACTACAGAATAGCTCAGCATGACTTTCAGAAGTAGGATGTATCATTGCTCTCTGATTTAGGGTTTGATTCAGGGATTGTTTAAGGGCTATGATTGTGTTTTAAGTGGATTTTAAACACACCAAAAAAATCTAAGACTGTCTATTTAACACATTCATTTACTGCAATTAATTATATTAGAAAATAGAGTATTAAAAATAATGCAAATAATCATGTGATGTGCATAAATTCCATATAAAGGAATTGTCCTATCACTGTAGCAATTCAAGCTTGCAGAGTTGCAGTCAGCAGGGGGCAGTCAATGCAGCTTCAGCTATACTGGCACACATACCAAAAGAAGCCAACACAAAATTAGGAAGCTCGCACAGCAGGGCACTTTCTTGCATTAGAAATACAGCTGGACAAGAGATCTCAATTTTCAGACATTTTCATAATCAACTGTTGTGGAAACTAATGATCAATTAATCGATTCATCATTAACGTTAATACTGCAAAACGCACGTGGAGTACTCCACATAATATGCACATGTAGCCTATTGTTTAAATGTAATCTAAATGAATACACTTGTATTGCCGTTTTCTTCTCAAAATATTCTTAGTTCAGTGTATTTTAATACATTTAGGCTACTTTTAGTGCATATTTGTGAATTGTTTAATTACTGTAAATGAATTACTGTTAATAATAACTGTATTGAAGATACATATTTGAGTTTATTAAAACTTCATGTTGCAGATCATGGGATATATCGGACCTTTGGACTTCTGGATCCACGTCTGTGTAGTTTTTATTCTGTGTTAGGGACAAGACGTGACTTGCAGTGTGCAAGCGGCAGTGCGCCCTCTAGTGACGGAAGACTGTATAGACAGTCTTTTCAACGTCTGCTGGCATGATTACTGAACACATTTGTTTTAAAGTTGATTAATCAACTATCTATAAGCTTAATAGATCAAATTATTAATGACAATTAATTGATCATCGATGAATCATTAACATCCCTAAGCTGGACGGAGCACAAAACAGAACGCAGGGGTTTCAAAGTTTCAAACAACGTTTAATTTGACACAACATCCTAAAATGTGACATCAAATAGACCTTATTTACAGCAGCGGCATATTTGATTTTTGACATGATTGAAAATGAGGCTGTGAGGGATAGACTTACAGTCTCTTCAATGGCATCTGGATAAAGCTACTAGATCACATCTCTTTTTCCATAATTTATGTTGTTGTTTTCGTCAGTGGAACGATCCGGAACAATATAAATAACATTACAAACCACTGAAGAGACAGTACTTCTATCCCTCACAGCCTTGTTTTCATTCCCGTTAAAAATGCAATATGGCGTTTAATTGCGTTTAATTCAATTAATTAATTGACACATCATTAAGTTGATTATATTCTTGATTTCTTCCAGGAGCTCCATCGGCGAAACCAGCATCACCCAGACCCAGGCAAAACTAAAGCCCTTCAAACTATCATAGAGATGAAGGTATCTATCTGTCTGTCATCTTTCTTCTTTATGCATTGTTTACTTTACTGTTAGTGTATTTTTAATGAATTTACTGTTATTAGACATCATAATGTATTGTAAATGCCATGCTGTGTTTACACAGGAAGAACAATAAGCCAAAGACAGATTTACTAAAAGCAAACAGAATATGAATACAATAGATCAAAGAGACAAGAGAAGTATTTGATGGCAGAGCCACTGCAGTATGCTGCTTAATGGTAGAATGGAGCAGTAAGTGGGTTTGTGCGTTCGTTCAGAGGCAGAGAGCGACTCCTGCCAACAGAAGCATTACACATGACTCTAAAAATAAAACATGACCTCATGCATGGCATGCACACACCCCATGGGTCCTCTCTGATTGGAGCCAATTTTTACCCAGAGTTCATCTCTGCTTCCATGTGGCCTGAAAGCACAATAGACTCTCAATTAAAGTGCCACGAATGTTGTAACTTGTCAATTGTGGCACATTCATTCAAGTTATATGTATTTCTTTAAACTAAAATGATGTCTCACCTAAAGAGCTTTCTTTTCGCTTGTGCTTTTCAAATCCACCTGTACTGTGATGGTTTCCATAGTGCCTATAACCTTTAGTATCACTGGTAGTGTTCTCTCACCCTATTGGCCAAGCTGGGATGTTGGTTCTGGTGCCATGGGAACATGTGGAGTTGTTTACAACACAGAGGGCACACATGCAAGCATGGGAGAGGATGACAGAGAAAGAGAGATAAATGAGCTGTTTGCTTATGCGTTGAAGATGGCTATTATATTGCATAGAGCTGCGAGGTATAACATTACATTCTATATTTTAGCCGAACAAATAGCACTGGCACATTTAAACATACTGTTCTGAGTCTTAAAATATTAATGATATGCTTGAGCTGCAGTTTGTTTTATTTTGTATTTTTGTATTATTTTTCCAATTTGAAAACCAAAAAAATCCTTAAAAGATACATTTTCTTGAGAAGCAAATTTTTTTAAAATACAGTAATTACTTGGGCATATTATTAGAGAATATGTCTTGAATCAAATTTTTTCCCTTTTCTTAGCCCATTTGCAAATTGTGTTTATCGTTTTAAGCATAAATGTAACAAAATTTTGTGAGTTTTATGCTCAAAACAAGAAAAAAAATCAAGATATATTCTATGAAAACAAGTAAATATATTGTTTTATGAACGTTTAGATATGTTTACTGGTAAAAACCCCCCAAAAAGTACTTACACAAAAAAAGTATAGCAGCAGTGTAGCTCCGATTAGATCTAAGGAATTGACTCACTGTGTATGTTGGAAATGGGACGTTCATTTTCAAAGGCCTTGTGTGAAAATTGTGCTGATTGATGTCTGTGAAAACTAAAAGACAGAAAGAGTGAGCAAGAGAGAGAGAGAGAGCCAGTGGGAAGGGTGGTTTACCAGAGCGCACACGCGAGAAAGAACAGCAAACGTTCTTTTATATCTGAATGGGAGATGGACCATATGCCAAAGATGTTGTATTATTTATTTAAGAAGCTGCAACTCTCAGCCTTGTAGTCCACAGGCTGGGCGGAAGCACGCACGCTGCTCTCTCCTTCCTTGAATGTCTCTCTGCTGCGCTGGATGTTTGCTCAGTACTACCAAATGGTGATTACATGCTGATCCATTAGCATGAGAGAGACAGATTCAGTTTTGGCTATGCAGCATACTGCAGTTACTCATTCGCATTGCTGCAAGACATTACAGTTTTGCATGTCCTGTCTCCCTGTCTTCCTTTCGTTTGATTGCGCCTGTTTGTTGGGAATTTAGTTTGACATGCTTCGATCTTTAGAATCCACCCCAAGTTATTCTAACTTAATATGATGGAGTACAGCATTGCTAATTTTTCCACTAAATTGTTTATCCAGGACACCAAAATTGCATCTCTGGAAGGCAGCATTCGGGACCTGGAAGACGAGATTCAGATGTTGAAGGCAAATGGATTGCTGAACACGGAGGACCGCGAGGAGGAGATCAAACAGATGGAGGTCTACAAGAATCACTCCAAGTTCATGAAGTCCAAGGTAAAGTTCCTCTTTAGCGAATTAAAAACTGTACGGTTATCGGTAGTGTATCTTAAGTTATCGGATGGGCCAATATTGGAAGCAGATAATATCAGGTTTTAAAACCTGATGTAATTTAAAGCACATGTTTTCACTTGGTGTAAATAATTTTTTTTATATGTTTAAAACAGGCAAAATAGTATAGATTTATATTATCGGCCATTATATCAGTTATTGGATGTTATATTAGTAACAAAATGTTATATCGGCTATTGGTTTCCACGCAAAACTCAGTGATATCAGTGGAGGAGGCGAGAACTGGCTTGACAATATAAGTAATAGTTTAATGATTAACTTAAACTAAAAGACAAACACAACCACATACAGGGCAGCTGCCCATTGTTCTCTCTCTCTCGAGCTGCCGCCTCCAGTCGCCTTTATCCCTCTCGGGCTTGATCAGCCTGATTAGTGATGTTGCACACCCGGCCCCGCCCTCCACCCTGCCACATTCCTGCCTCATTCTTTCCGGCCGGGGAGCCCCCTGCATGACGTACAACCCTTCTGGCCCCGTCTGCGGGCAGGTCATTCCCGCCTTTCTGGATCTGGGAGGGGACAAGAGGAGGGAAACAAAACAATAACAATAATATTTAAAAAGAAAGGGAAAGGCCAACATGGAGCGACAGCGGGAGAGAGAGAGGAGAAAGAGAAAAAAAACTTCTTCACCCTCTAGTGGACGACAGCTGCGCCTCCCCAGGTGGATCGGAGGCAGTCCTACGCCCCCTGGTGGACGGAACGCCCCACCGCGTTTTCTTTGGATGGAAGGGGTCTCCCATGCCCCTGGCATTGTTTCTCCCGCTCCAGGCGGTCAGCCAGGAGCACTTCCCCGCCCGCAGTCGGCGGTCATCTCGACCCTGCCGCGTTTTAGCAGCTGGTAGGGGTCTCCACTGCCCCTGGTCGGCTAGGAGCCCCTCCTCCCCTCGCGGTCGGCAGCCATTCCTCCGCTATCAGGTGGCCAGGCTCCTCCGTCCCCCGGCAGATGGCCGCGGCTGCTCCGATTTTGGTGTACGGTAGTGGTGAGTACACCGTACTCTAATACAGTGCATCCCTCCTCCTTCCCAGGCTTCGGCACCAGTGGAACAAGGTAAAAGGGAAAGGAGGAGGTGAAAACCGGCTTGACAATATTAATAATAGTTTAATGATTAACTTAAGACAAGCACAACCACATACAGGGCAGCTGCCCATAGTCCTCTGGTCACCTTTATCCCTCTCGGGCTTGATCAGCCTGATTAGGGGCCGGGTGTGCAGCATCACGACCCGGCCCCACCCTCCGCCCTGCTACACAGTGCATAGCTAGGTTAATTAGTACTTTGATCATCTATAAATGCTTTTCTTTCACATATAAACTATTTTTAGTATAACTGAGCACAAGACATCCTGTCTCATGGATTGGTAATGATAGGTTTGCTGAGTAATACTAGAAGCAGCACTATTAAAATACGATCTGTGTAACAATTTTTCATGGCTGTGCTGACAGTGTTTTCTGTCAAAACACACAGTCTGTTTGATGTAGTAGCAGTTAATTTTCATTTCTTACCCTGCTAACTAAATCCCAATCTGCATACTTTGTATGAAAATTACTTACAGCATTGGCAGTAAAAAGAAAATACTTAAGACATAAGTCAGTATGCAAACATTGTAACATACTTTGCCAGATTTCTGTGCACGTGCGTGAGGGTATTTCCATGTGCGTGTGAGATGTCTTTACTGTATCTTACATGCTCGTGAGTCAGCTGGGGGGTTTTGTTGTGTTATTTATAAAACTCATGTAATAAATAATAGATATGGCTAATGTATATTAAATGGGGATTGCGTTCTGAAATCTATCTTTTATGCAAGGAGAGTACAGATGTAGTGTACTCCCATACTGGTTTCAATTTGACTATATAATGTTTTGTTGTCTTTACACTCTGAGGACTTTTAACATTTTGTGTGTTTAATCTCTGCATGACTTCATCACCAAATGGAAATGCAAAAATAATTTAGATTTTCAAACAGGTTTCCCAAACACTCACCTTGTCTTCCATTGATCGGGTAAATAGACAGTGCTGCACCAAAATCACGCCATTGGTTGAGCCAGTGTTGGTGTCAGGCTTGTCGGGATGTTTTAGATAGAGCCACAGAGCCATAGCGTTCCAATTTTAGGAGGAAATCAACCTACAAATGGCTTACAGATTGTCATTTATTTTGTCTCTTCATATTAAGCTGGAATAGGAGAAAGTATTTTAACATCACAAAAATTACACACTTAAGATTAAACTGCCATTGGCAATTTGAATAACAATATCAAAATCAATCAAAAATACATCCAAATAATAGAAAACACTCTAACTCTCTCCTACACTCTGCCTTCTTTTCTTTCTCGATATCTTTCAGATCGACCAGTTAAAGCAGGAGCTCTCGAAAAAAGAGTCTGAGCTTTTGGCTCTGCAAACAAAGCTGGAAACTCTGAACAACCAGAATTCAGACTGCAAACAGCATATTGAAGTGCTTAAAGAGTCACTTACTGCCAAAGAGCAACGTGCAGCCATCCTACAAACAGAGGTGACACTATCTATCTGTCTGTCTGTCTGTCCGTCCGTGTCAGTGGCAATTGCTTGAAGACAACACGGGAAGCACGGCTTCCCTTAAAATTTAAATTGCACAATGACATGCAGGTTTGGGAGGGTTACTTTTGAAATGTATTCCACTACAGATTACAGAATACATGCTGTAAAATGTAATATGTAATGTATTCCATTAGATTACTCAAGGTCAATAACATATTCTAAATACTTTGGATTACTTCTTCAGCACTTTTATATTTTTTTCACTTGTTTTGACTATAAAAACTCTGCCAGTACAGTAAGACAAAATACACATGTTAAAAATACATTCTCTGAGAAACCTAAATATCTTATGCTGTGTTGTTTCTAAAAAAAGATAAATCAAATTGATCTTGTTTTAAGGATTTTTTTATATTTTTACAGGAAAACAATACAAAAATTATTATCAAGAATACAATTTTTGCCCTAATATCAAAGGTCTTACTAGAAAAAAAGAAATTATGATCCAATGTGAATTTTCTTGATAAAAAAATATGATCGTATCTGGTAACATGCATGTAAAATGGCCAGAAATAGCATTTTAGCTTAGCGTAAAGCTGACAATTTACACAAGGTTTATTTCTATTTTGCTCCAAACTTACTTCAAACTTACTTCTCTGTCTGCTGGTATGAATGTAACACATCATAAGAAAGTGTTTCAACGCTGTTCAAATGCACTTTGGATCGCATCATTTGTGTATAAATGTTTTCCATCTGAAAGGACTAAATATTAAATGAAACAAATGACAATAAAATGCAAAGTAATCTCTTCAGTAATCAAAATACTTTTTGAATGTAACTGTATTCTAAATACCAATGATTTAAATTGTAACTGTAGTGGAATACAGTTACTTATATTTTGTATTTTAAATATAAGTATTTTAAATATTTAAATTCCCGTTACAGTTATTTCGTTACCCCCCAACCCTGATGACATGTTTATCAAGTTGCATATAAACTCTCTATAATTCAGATAATTACTGTCCCAGTTCAGTATTTAAAGGAATATTCTGGGTTTAATACAAGTTAAGCTCAATCGACAACATTTGTGGCATAATGTTGATTACAACAAAAATGTATTTCGACTCATCCTTCATTTTCTTAAAAAAAAAAAAAAAAGCACAAATTGGAGTGACTCCAGCCAGGTCTCCTAAGCAACCAAATGCGAGGCAACTGAGATTCGTCTTCCGCCACCTGGATTGAGGCAAGTCACTATGCCACCACGAGGAGTTAGAGCGCATTGGGAATTGGGCATTCCAAATTGGGAAGAAAAAGGGAGAACAAAAAAAAGCACATCGAGGTGACAGTGAGGCACTTACAATGTAAGTGAATGGGGGCAAATTTTGGAATGTTAAAATACTCATTGTTTCAAAAGTATAGCCACAAGACATAAACAGTATGCATGTAAACATGATTTTAGTGTGATAGAATCGCTTACTAACCTTTTCTGTGTAAAGTAATAGCCAATTTTACAACTTCGTTGCCATGACGATGTAATGTCAACAAACCCTAAAATGACTGTAAAAATTACAATTTTAACAACTTTACAGCTCAAAAATTTAAAACTTTTAAGAGAATAATTAATGTAAGTGCTTTTATAAAATTATAAACTTCAGATTTCTGTCTTTAAACCCTCCAAAAATTGGCAAACTTGCCACAAATTCTGCACTAAAAATTTTCACATGCAAATGAGCTTTGCGGCAAACTTGCAGTAAATTGTCCATTGTTGCCAAAGGTTTGCCGGAGGTTCCCCACTACCGGCGAAGAGCTGCAAACGTATGGCAAACATTTGTGGCGAATCAAAAGCTCATTTACATGTGAAAATAACAAGCGGCAAATTTGCTGAAAAATTCCTGCAAGTTTGTGGCTTGTTTATATTTTTTGTTTATATAACATTGTAAGCACCTCCCTGTAACCATGATTTTTTTCTTTTTTTAAAGAAAAGGAGGGGTGAGCCAAAATTACTTTTTGTGGTAATCAACATTATGCCACAAATTCTGTCGATTGAGCCTAATTTGTATTGTACCCGGAATATTCCTTTTAAGGTAACAAAAGTTACCTTACAGCATACAACACTTTTGCCATGTTCGTTCCGTTGATTTTATCTGCATGATTACATCCGTCGGAGTTCGTGGATGCACGGCCCATAGAGTCCCATTGAAGCTGTACTTCAGCAGAAGTCTAAGGCAGAGGCGTGTCCCATTGAGTTCAGTGGAGCAAAATATCAATGTTCATTGGACAAGAGGCTCTAAACGCATCATTTTGGGTCCCGCCCAGACGCTGTACGTCTCTGGGGGTCTATTGGAGTTTCATGAGCGCTAGTTGCATGAGGGAAATGATCTGATTTTTAATTGGACAATGTATTTCTATCCCGCCTGGAAGCCTGGCTTCTCTATCTGATGATTGGTTGAGCTCTCAAATGGGCTGAACCACATAACAAATATCCAATCATTGAAACGGTGATGTACGTGAGTCACAGTGTTTCGGATTAAAACACAAATACTGTCATTCAGTAGGTGCAAGAAATTGATTGCGGTTTATTTAACACAATTAATTTAGTGATTATAAATCTTCACTTTTACCACTGGCAAAAGTATATGTTGTAAATAAAATTTTAAATATAAGGTTCTGTATTTTTTGTGTATTATCGTTCAGTAAGTTTTTTTTTTTTTTTTTTTAGTTTTTTTTTTTTAGAGTTTTTATGTGAGTTGGCAACATACAGAAGCATAATTTTCACACCGGTGCAGTGTTCACGTTCAAACTGACTAACCGCTATTACCGCTGGTTGGACGCTAAGCGGTACTATGGGGTAATTTTCGTTAAGCAGTAGCCTACACAATAATGCAAGGCAGCTTTATTTCAAACTTTGAACTTTGTTTTTTATTTATTTTAACTAAAAATTTTAATGAAACAGAAAAAAAAAAATTTACAATTAAAATGTGTGTTCTTCAACTTTTTGAAAGATGGCTTTTCAACAGTTGTGAAGGGCAACATCTCTTTGGCAACGAACCTACTTCATCCGTGCATTCTCTCCATCATGGGCTACCGGTTGGGTATTTCGTTGTCTGGGCAGATACATCACTTATTGTGGGTTGTTGAGGGTTTAATGTTGGTGTTTTATTACCTTTCATCCCAGGGCCCAGTTTAGCTGCTTTGGAAGGGTAATGACTTTGAATGTGTGTGAATAAATTTGTTTTGTTCCTTTCTAGGGCTGGGCGATATGCAAGAAATATGTTCACGATATTTTTATAATATATATATATATATATTCATTAGGCTATATATATCTCACAATATCCAATTACATCCCCAAGGGATGAGGGATCGGTGAATATTCTTGCTTTAGTGATTTTGCATTGAAAATTTAATTCATTTATTTAAAAAATGAAAAACTTAAACCAAAATCATTTCTAAATTCAAATTTCTCTTCAAACAAAATGAAAAAGCAATTAAAATAACAAAGTGGTAAAAAAACCCAAAAAACATAAATAACTACCTTTCCATTTACCGTCAGGCAATTATCTGTCTATTATGACAACCGAAAAATTACTAATACATGTTAAGATTTAAAAACAATTAAAAATGTAAACATAATAATTATAATGATGATAACGATCACTGAAATGTAAATCATGTTTCAAGGTGAACGTGTTTTTGTATTATTTTATGATTTAATAACAGATGTATAGGCTGCAGAGTTGCGCTCATAACGAACTGCTCTGTGGAAATAAAGCAAACTGAACTCAGAGCACCTCCTGAGGTCATTTGCAGCATTCTTATAGGCTAGACGATACTATTCTTGCAAATTCTTGCACACCTCAGAACAAACAGCGCATCAGACATGCGCATAGATGGCTTTTCTGTCATCTGTTCTTAAAAATATAATAAAGTGTGTTTCTTCAAGTGCATATCTGTGTATCTAACAGCATTTCTTGTGTCATTCCGAATACGAGATGTCTCACTGTTACCCACCATACTCATTATATTCGCTACCTGCAATTAAACATCTTCTGTCAGTGCGCAAACGTGCTGCCTGTGTAATTTGATACGTTGGTAAAGTGCATCTGGCATTCATTGCGTTATTTAGGTTCATTTATCATTGGTCGCAAACTCTTCATTAGGCAACTATTCTTTATTTAAGGCTATTCTATTTATTAGGCTACAGTATTGATATTGGAAGTTCCATTCATAATATTTCCCCCTTTTACCTGGTATACAGTTTCACACTGGTGTTGTCCATTGTACAGTGTAAATGTTTGTTTTTTCCCCAAAAGAGCCAAAATACTATTGTTGCAAGCTAAAACACAGTAAAATTCTAAATAAAAATAAGCCATATTTTCCATACTGTTTTATTAAAAATTTTAATATGAAAAATTTCACTTTTTTGAGAGATGTTGCAAACTAATTGGTTAATCAGAGTCTTTAATTAATTGAAATAGCCGGTTTGATTTATCTTTTCAATAGGGATTTGTTTGGATATTTGTATACACTTCATAGTTGTGTACAATTAATTGATTGATTTTATTTTTCAGTCATTAAAATTTTGGCATGTATTGTTCATGATTAAAAACCTAAAAATTGTTCTCAACAGTGTTTGTGTTGTGGTTGCTCAGGTGGACGCTCTTAGACTGCGTCTGGAGGAGAAGGAGTCGTTCCTTAATAAGAAGACAAAGCAGCTGCAAGACCTGACGGAGGAGAAAGGAACTCTTGCTGGGGAGATCAGAGATATGAAAGACATGCTTGAAGTTAAAGAACGCAAGATCAACGTCCTACAGAAGAAGGTAAAACAGAGGAGTTAAAGGTTAGAGGTCATGTCATAAGGTCAGTCTGGAGGTGGAGAGCTTAAATGTGAGAAAATATTTTGTTAACAACAGCTACTTTTCCATCAAGCCAAACAGTTCTGATCATGATGAGTAATTGGAGTACAAGTAGCAGTTCCACTTAAACACAGTTCAGTAAGATTACAAACCCTTCCCCGCATGGATTTCTCAGGATGGTTAGCTAACCATACTTGAGACAAAGAACCATGATGGCAGAACAGCCTTAGTGACGTGGCCACTCACAATTGGTTATTTTCGTTCTGAACCTGACATTGCAGCACCTTAAAGGGATAGTTGACTCTTATCATTTATTCACTCTCCTGCCATCCCAGATGTGTATGACTTTCTTTCTTCAGCAGAACACAAACAAAGATTTTTAGAAGTGTATCTCAGCTCTGTAGGTCCATACAATACAAGTGAATGGTGATCAGACCTTTGTAGCTTCAAAAATCACATAAAGGAAACATAGAAGTAATCCATATGACTCCACTGGTTAAATCCATGTCTTCAGAAGCGATAGAATAGGTGTTGGTGAGAAACTTGTAACTTTTTTCTTTATCTGAAAGTGAAAGTTAAAGTGGAGATTTAGAGTAAAAAAGGACTCAAATATTGATCTGTTTCTCACCCACACCTATTATATCGCTTCTGAAGACATGTGGATGACTTTTATGTTTCCTTTTATGTGATTTTTGGAGCTACAATGGTCTGATCACCATTCACTCATATTGTATGGACCTTCAGAGCTGAGATATTCTTCTAAAAATCTTTGTTTGTGTTCTGCTGAAGAAAGAAAGTCATACACATCTGGGATGGCACGAGAGTGAGTAAATGATAAGAGTCAACTATCCCTTTAATAGAAAACAAAACCGTAACCATGTCAACGCGCTTGGATCTGTACAGAACGGCGTGATTCAGCAATGGTAATTGCTCGGCCTGCATAGATGGAGCATAAGTCACATATAAGGTTTCATTTCATTTAGCATTGTTAGGTTAAAAGGAAACTGTCATTGCAGCCAGTTGGTGTCTTTCATTTCCAGTCTTAACAGTCTTCTTTCAACGCAGCCTTTTCATCTTTTCCTTTTTCTCTCTCTTATTCTATAACCACATGCTTTGCTGGCTTCATCCACTGTTTTCATGTTGTTCAGTCACTGGAAAAATCAGAATAGTCATAAAGCCACAATCTGCTTCAAACTCTGTTTAACCTCTGATCTCTTGCTTTGTGTGCTGGTGTGATAGCACATCGAATTTAGTAGACATTTTAAAGTCGAATATAAAAATGCCATAAAGGACCTGATAAAAAGGTAGAACTACTCTTTACCTTGAAAACAGCTTCCGTTCTTCTTCAAACCCTGTCATGCAGTTCTTATACAGTGTGTAATGGGATATTGCATCATTCTTGAAGAAAAGAAAGCATCCAGTCCTTTGATGGATAAAGGAAGTGAAAATCTAGCCCATTATCTGACCATACAGGGCGCCCATAAGATGGCTGCCCATACCATTACTGGCCAACCGCCATGTTTTAGTCGGCAATGGACATTGTGGACTGAAACATCCTCTTTCTTCAACTCTTTCAAAACAGGGTGAAAGATGAACCATCCGACTGTATTAAGGGGCAGTCACACTACACTTCGCACTCTATTCACTCCCGTTCAAACATATCCAAACACAGGAGACCAGAAGGAGATTTCGCACTGCTACTTGCTTGCAATGTCCAAAATTATTTTGCATGCTCGAAGCCTAGTGTGACCGGGGCTTTCATCTGGTTTTTACTGTATGGATGTTGAATGGCTGCCCTGTTTTATTTGAAGGTTTGTGAAGCTTGCCACGGACACCAGTGTGAAGTATCCATCAAACCCTGTCAGTAAACTCTTGTGACCATTCGTCATTGCCAATGCAATTTTTTGGTATTTGACATTTGCAGTCTTTGTTTTTATTGTCGACTATTATAAATGTTAAAACATTTGGCTGCTTTTGTGACTGATGCACCTGCAAATTCAACACTGGCTATTTGTCATATTTGTAACTCAGTGATTTGCCTCATGTTGCTTTTAAAACTTTAATTTCACATTGGAAATGAGCAGTCCTCTTTTATAGATATAATTAGCAAATAATGTAGTTTAATTCACCTAAATGACTCACCTTCGCAGCTGCATTTGAACTTGTTTTTATTAAGTCATATTTATACTCCTTTTCAGTATGTTTTCAGTGACTCTAGCGAAATCAAACTACAGATGGCGTACTTAAAGTGTCTGCATATTAAACACATAGGTAAGAGAAAGGATAAAAAAAAAAAAAAGACACTTCTCCTTCAAGGTTTTTAGGTTTTTTGGGGGGGGGTTTTGGACCCATGCACATTTGTTTAGATTTTGTGAATAACTCCAGCATATATAAGAGAACCAGGTCTGAAATCTGGCTAAATAATTAGACACATGGTAAATCTTCACTTGTTTTCTCTTCTTTTTTTCTCAGATTGAGAATCTTCAGGAGCAGCTGAGGGATAAAGATAAACAGCTGGGTAATCTGAAGGACAGGGTGAAATCTCTCCAGACCGACTCCAGCAACACAGATACTGCCCTCGCCACTCTGGAGGAAGCGCTGTCCGAGAAGGTAGACGACCAAAAACAATCTCAAATCACAAATGGAAATAAAAATGCACGCAGAATAAAAGCTTTTCTTCCAGATTTTGGATTTTGGTGAGGCCCATTTGAATGTTGAATAATGCAAACTGGTATCAAGGCAAACTAAAGTGAAACCATTAAAGGAATAGTACACCCAAAAAGGAAAATTCTGTCATTTACTCACCCTCATATTGTTTCAAACCCACATGATATTTTTTTTTTAATGTGGAACACAAAAACTAGATGTTTTCACCAATATCCTGGTCCGTCTTTTCGATACAACAGCAGGTGATACTTTAAAGTTTAAAAAAGCACCCAAATTTTTTGTATAAGTATATTCCAAGTCTTATTAAGCCATACTATAGGTTTTGATGGTTTTAAACAAAACAATGATGTTTTGTTCTTTCTTTTGCAGAACATAAACAAAGATTTTTAGAAGAGTATCTCAGCTCTGTTGGTCGATTCAATGCAAGTGAATTGTGGCCAGAACTTTGAAGCCCCAAAAAGCACATAAAGGCAGCATAAAGCTAATTCATTCGACTCCAGTGGCTAAATCCATGTCTTCAGAAGCGATATGATAAGTCTAGGTGTGAAACAGATCAATATTTAAGTCCTTTTTTTACTATATATTCTCCTCCCTGCTCAGTAGGTGGGCCAAGAAGAATAATGTGAAAGTGAAAGTGGAGATTTATAATAAGAAAGGACTTAAATATTGATCTGTCTGTCACACACACCTAAAATATCGCTTCTGACGACATGGATTTAACCACTGGAGTTGTATGGGTTACTTTTATGCTGCCTTTATTCGCTTTTTGGAGCTTCAAAGTTCTGTCCATCATTCACTCCCATTGTGAGGACCAACAGAGCTGAAATATTCTAAAAATCTTCATTTGTGTTCTGCAGAAGTCATACACATACACAGTATGGCATGAGGGTAAGTAAATTATGTGAGAATTTTCATTTTTGGGTGAACTATCCCTTTAAATTTTGGGTTGTTTCTCACCAAAACTGAATAGAATGCCTTGAATGACTTGAAATATGTGGTAAGAGTCACATGGACTACTAGCCATGTTTACATAGTACATGCCATTTTTCACTTTTTTAGTTAATAGTTATATTAATATTTAACTTTTTACTTAATGGAGTGTTTAATTACACAGTTTTACTGGTAGTGGTATCGCCTACTGAAATTTCTGTATAGTCTTTTTTGCCAGTTAAGTAGGAGTGTTGGAGGAGTAGAAATCGTTTTGGCATGCTCAGTCGGCCGTGAGTGGAGTTTAATTAAGAGTTTTTTTTGTCACAGGAGCGAATTATTGAACGCCTGAAAGAACAGCGAGAAAAAGAGGACCGAGAGAGACTTGAGGAGGTGGACTCGTATAAAAAAGAAAATAAAGACTTGAAAGAGAAGGTGAATAATTTACAGCTGGAGCTGACAGAGAAAGAGGTACGTCTGTGTTTGTGTGCGTTGGGTTTTGTTGTGTATGTGTTACTGTAGCTTAACTGGTTGAGCATGGCGCTAGCAAAGCCAATATCGTTGGTTCGATTTCCAGGGAATTGACAAACTGATAAAATGTATACCTTTAATGCATTGTAAGTCAATTTGTATGAAAGCGTCTGCCAAATACATATATGTAAAAGTGTGAGTGTTTGGTCAGACTCTCAGCTCTCCTTTGTGTTCCTCATCCTCCAGTCGAGTCTCATAGATTTAAAGGAACACGCCTCGTCGTTGGCCTCATCCGGTCTCAAGAAAGACTCCAAACTCAAGTCCCTTGAGATTGCAATTGAGCAGAAGAAGGAGGAATGTAATAAACTCGAGACACAGTTACAAAAGGTCAGACTTTCTCTCTTAATATTTTTAATTGTGATATTGGTCCATATCGACCAAGCCAAATAGTTAGTCGATATTTGGCCATTTCGGGATTATTATCGCATCGGCCAATAACTATGCTCCCTTGACCAAATAAACAGAAGTGCTAGTTCCCTCTTGTATCAGTTCCAAAATATTGTTTTAGTAAATCAATCACTAAATCAGTGGACTAATCATTAATCAATACCACTGAAATTACTTTCAAGGACCTAGACAGTATTTTAATAGAATTGTTTTTTAACAGTGAAAACATGCGCTAAATTGATGTCTTTGACCGTGGTGCCATGTCTCGCTGTTTTTCAGTGTCTCGTGCAGGGGCGCCACATTTTTAGAAGGCGTGTCAAGCTACACTGTGTAACTTTTGGCCCTCTAGCGGTTGAAGCATAGAACTGCAAGTTACTTGCAGAGGAACACTGTTTTGGCAATTATGTCAGTCGGGCTTCGGCTCTGCTCTTCTGTGCTGATGAATCTGATGGTTTGAATACCAACAGTGTAACCATGGTTACAGGTGATCAACTTAGAGCGAATGTCACTAACAACAACAAAACTCGCCCCCTCCCCTAAAAAAAAAATACAAATAAAAAATAACGAAAGGAAGGAAAAGATGGATATCTAAAAAATATGTCTTATTAGCAGGTAGTAGCACATCTGCCGCTGTTTTTTGGACTTGTTGAGAACAATTGTTTCAAAATAAAATAACATTACAAAAGTTAGGCAACGATGACATTAGACATTACGATTGCTAGGCATATCAGATGAAGTCAGATATTGGAAACGGTGGAAATTATAACTTAGCTAGCAGGCAAAGACTATGGTAGTAACTGGTTTAGAGATTGGCATTGTTACCAGCATAAAGTCCTTCCTCGAAAATTCAATCGAAAGCACTACAGTACCACAATCCATAATAAAATGCCCCGTTTGAGTGGTTAACGCTATCTAACGAACTACTGCGGTAAGAGACGGTCCAATAAAACGGTCCAGGCCTGTCTCTTAATTTTATCGGTCCAATAAAATATCTTACTTGTCGAGCGAGAAAAACTCCATCTCTGTGTCAGTTTTAAATCCTTTCTTGGAGTTGTCGCCACCTCTGAAAAAGCCAAGCCGATGTTGTTTCGTGTTTTATTACAGGCTCTGACGCTTTCCCTTTTCGCTTGCAGACTCTTTTCGGTTCGAGGTTTCTTCATTTTGAAAGCGGGTGATTTCCCAGAGGGTTGCCTTTTTGAATGATCGATGGTCAGTGTTGCTAATTTATTGTGGCTACAAGCTGTCAGCTTCAAACTACTACAACACTTATCACCGCACATGATATGAACGCACTGGATAGCTGGACCTTCTTTTCTTTATTTACGGACGTGACGTAAACATGCATGGATGACTGACGGAAATATGCAATTTCCAGCTCTTAAGTATACAGCTCTAAAATATAAATAATTATTATAGGCCTAACGTAGTGAATCGGGTTAAGGCAAATACATGGTTTGGAAGATGGAGTGTTGGTGTACTTGCTCATTAATAACATTTTTTTAATTTATTACCAAAAATCCTTACATAGCGTAGTTTTAATAAGAACTTCAACTTTAAAAACAAGTCTTGAGTCATCTGTGTTCTGCCCTCTTCATTGCGCCGTTCTATTCGTTGGCCACTCATCTTAGGGGTTGTTTAGTGACTGCTCTGCGTAAACATGAGCGAGATGGATGGTTTTGATCGTTGTGCAATATCTCGCTGTTTTATTTATTGGTCACTCATCTTAGGGGCCATTCACACTGGATGCGTTTTGTGTCCGCACTGTTTTTTAATTGTTTTTCTGTGTAAACGCGCGAGAAGGACTATATGACTGCTTTGCCGTGTCTTGTTTTTTTCCCAGCATCTCATGCAGGAGTGCCGCATTTTTTAGACGTCATGTTAAAATAAAGTCCTACTTTTAAAAGCATATCTCAAGACACTTGTATCCTGTTCTATTCATAGCGCTGTCCTATTTGTTGGCCACTCATCTTAGGGGCCGTTCACACTGAAAGCGTTTAATAACAACTTCAACTTTTATAAATGCTCCTCAAACACCTGTGTTCTGTTCATTGTGTCTTGCTTTTTATAGCACAAGATGGTCTGAACGGCCCATTAGAAGACATCATTGGAACTTTATAAAAATTTTGATAAGATGTTGCGATGTGTTTGCGTAATTCTTTTCTGACAGCGGCTGCGTTTCAAAACCTTGTTTTAGCGTTTTGTTCAAAATGCTCTTTATGTAGGCAGATCAAGGTTCTGAAACAGCCAGGTTGTTCTGATGTTGCTCTCTGGTTACAAGTATTTACATTCTCCTGTGTAAAACATTATCATTAACCTGAAAGGAGGAGCTAATGATAATGCTTGTGTTTTTTTCCTGGGTCTTTCCTCCTCCTCCTCCTCATTTCTCATAATTCTCTCCTTTGCAATGTAGCAAGCAGAGCAGCTGTTCAGTCACATGAACAATCTTGTAAGTGTTTCTATGGATCTGTATATAACACAATAAAGGCATGAGGACACTGCACAGTTTCTTTCTTATGCTGTTGTTAAACCTGCTCTAAATTCTTCATTTTTTTAAATTGCAGAGATATACAGGAAACATAATTGGAGACCGTGCTGCCTAGATTTGTCATTTAAAGACATATATTTGTAATTTATGGTCTGATGAGTTTTAATTTTAGTTTAAAAAAAATAAAGGTGCATCCCATGATTAATGAAGCATTACTGTATGCATTTATTTACAGCCTTTTGTTGTAAGTGTGGGAGATGTCAAATAGAAAGACGTGGGAGTGCAGTTATTTGCAGCCATGTTATTGTTATTGTTGTACCACTACTGGCCTGCAGGGGGAACAGTTGCAAATGCTTCTTTATGGACAAGGTTTGCTTGATAATTTAAATAATGAAAATAATTTGCTTAAAAATAACAGATTATGTAACACCATTATCTAAAATAATTTAAATACAATAAATTTGGCATTCAGTTTGGCAAAAAATGTGAGCATGAATTACATATATGTATTATATATATATATATATATATATATATATATATATATATATATATATATACATTGGTGTGAAAAAGTGTTTGCCCCCTTCCTGATTTCTTATTTTTTGCATGTTTGTCACACTTAAATATTTCAGATCATCAAACAAGTTTAAATATTAGTCAAAGATAACACAAGTAAACACAAAATGCAGTTTTTAAATGAAGGTTGTTATTATTAAGGGAAAACAAAATCCAAACCTACATGGCCCTGTGTGAAAAAGTGTTTGCCCCACCTGTTAAAACATAACTTAACTGTGGTTTATCACACCTGAGTTCAATTTCTCTAGCCACACCCAGGCCTGATTACTGCCACACCTGTTCTCAATCAAGAAATCACTTAAATAGGACCTGCCTGACAAAGTGAAGTAGACCAAAAGATCTTCAAAAGCTAGACATCATGCCGAGATCCAAAGAAATTCAGGAACAAATGAGAAAGAAAGTAATTGAGATCTATCAGTCTGGAAAAGGTTATAAAGCCATTTCTAAAGCTTTGGGACTCCAGAGAACCACAGTGAGAGCCATTGTCCACAAATGGCGAAAACATGGAACAGTGGTGAACCTTCCCAGGAGTGGCCGGCCGACCAAAATTACCCCAAGAGCGCAGCGACGACTCATCCAAGACGTCACAAAAGACCCCACAACAACATCCAAAGAACTGCAGGCCTCACTTGCCTCAGTTAAGGTCAGTGTTCATGACTCCACCGTAAGAAAGAGATTGGGCAAAAATGGCCTGCATGGCAGAGTTCCAAGACGAAAACCACTGCTGAGCAAAAAGAACATTAAGGCTTGTCTCATTTTTGCCAGAAAACAAATTGATGATCCCCAAGACTTTTGGGAAAATACTCTGTGGACTGACAAGACAAAAGTTGAACTTTTTGGAAGGTGTCCCATTACATCTGGCGTAAAAGTAACACCGCATTTCAGAAAAAGAACATCATACCAGCAGTAAAATATGGTGGTGGTAGTGTGATGGTCTGGGGCTGTTTTGCTGCTTCAGGACCTGGAAGACTTGCTGTGATAAATGGAACCATGAATTCTGCTGTCTACCAAAAAATCCTGAAGGAGAATGTCCGGCCATCTGTTCGTGACCTCAAGCTGAAGCGAACTTGGGTTCTGCAGCAGGACAATGATCAAAAACACACCAGCAAGTCCACCTCTGAATGGCTGAAGAAAAACAAAATGAAGACTTTGGAGTGGCCTAGTCAAAGTCCTGACCTGAATCCTATTGAGATGCTGTGGCATGACCTTAAAAAGGCAGTTCATGCTCGAAAACCCTCCAGTGTGGCTGAATTACAACAATTCTGCAAAGATGAGTGGGCCAAAATTCCTCCACAGCGCTGTAAAAGACTCATTGCAAGTTATCGCAAACGCTTAATTGCAGTTGTTGCTGCTAAGGGTGGCCCAACCAGTTATTAGGTTTAGGGGGCAATCACTTTTTCACACAGGGCCATGTAGGTTTGGATTTTGTTTTCCCTTAATAATAACAACCTTCATTTAAAAACTGCATTTTGTGTTTACTTGTGTTATCTTTGACTAATATTTAAACTTGTTTGATGATCTGAAATATTTAAGTGTGACAAACATGCAAAAAAATAAGAAATCAGGAAGGGGGCAAACACTTTTTCACAACACTGTATGTATATATATATATATATATATATATATATATCACACACCGATAAGCCACAACATTAAAACAACCTGCCTAATAAAATGCTCTGACCCAGTCGTCTATCCATCACAATCTGACCCTTGTCATAGTTGCTCAGATCCTTACGTTTGCCCATTTTTCCTGCTTCCAACACATGAAATTCAAGAACTAACTCTTCACTTGCTGCCTAATATATCCCACCCCTTGACAGGTGCCATTGCAATGAGATAATCGATGTTATTCACTTCACCTGTCAGTTGTTATGTTGTGGCTGATCCACAACATTAAAACCACCTGCCTAATATTTTGTAGGTCCCCTTCGTGCCGCCAAAACAGCGCCAACCAGCATCTCAGAATAGTATTCTGACTTGATATTCATACCACAATTGTACAGAGCGGTTATCTGAGTTACCGTAGACTTCATCAGTTTGAACCAGTCTGGCCATTCTCTGTTGACTTCTCTCATCAACAAGGCATTTCTGTCCATAGAACTGCTGCTCACTGGATGTTTTTTGTTTTTTTGGCACCATTCGGAGTAAATTCTAGAGACAGTTGTGTGTGAAAATCCCAGGAGATCAGCAGTTACAGAAATACTCAAACCAGCTCATCTGGCACCAACAATCCTGCCACGGTCCAAATCACTAAGATCACCATTGTTTCCCCATTCTGATGGTTGATGTGAACATTAATTGAAGCTTCTGACCCGTATCTGCATGATTTTATGCACTGCACTGCTGCCACACGACTGGCTGATTAGATAATCACATGGATGATGTTGTGGCTGATCAGTGTTTGTGTGTGTTTATATACATACACACACATTTAGAAAATTCTTTAAAATATCATGCAGTTTTTTTTTGTTTTGTTTTTTTGTAATAAGAAATGTGTAAAACTTGATTTTATTTCATCCATAAAATTGATACTTAGATCTGGTGCACTTCACAAAAATGTATCTTTTTCAGAATTTTGCATGTACGATCTCACATCTTGTTTAATATCCTTTAATAGTCGTAATCATTTTTAAATAAACAAACTAAATGTAGCAGCAATGCTGAGAAAAGCACCCAAACCAACAAAATAAAACTGACAGCAGTGTGAATCAAATGGACAGTTCCATTTAGATACATAAGGACGGCTCTTATGTTCAAAAATGAAACATTGTGTTGTTTCCTCATGCTTCCAATGTCGAATACTAATTTGTTTTCTTGAAAGTGAATACACAGGTGCTCAAATTCATATGTTTGGCTATTTAAAAGCAACCGCATTGCAAAGAACCTTACCACTGGACCATGGAGCAATTATCCAAATGGCTTTATGGTTGCATGTTGTATTGCATGATTCATCATGGTCATGTGTGTTTAATTCCACCCTTGTCATGTGTACATTTTGAGATTTCTAGAAAGTAGTCTTGTTAAAACATTTATCACACACTCAGTATTTTTTTAAGTTGTCTACTAACAGTTAACAACAGTTTGTGTACATGCATCACAGGAGATTTATGTAATGTTTTGTATTTTTTCTGAAAGTCTTGAAACAATTCCACTACATCTCAAATGAAAAATTACTGATGGAAATTCTAATTATTTTTATACATTTTTGCAATAATATGTCTTGTTAATTCTAATTTCATCTTATGTATCCTAAATACACAATTAAAAAATATATTTACACTTTTTGCGTAATTTACAGCTCGACTGAAAATGACAACCAAGAAAAATACTCCACTCACAAGTGATGTTTACCTTGATTTTCCTTCATCAAACAGCACATTTTTAATCTCAAGCATGCTCTTTATTGAATTTTTTTTTTGAATTGGTTAAAGCTGAAGTATGTAACTTTTTCTGTGTTAAAATTCTTTCTGCTATCCCAGCTTAATATGTAGAGACAAACATAAGTAAGCCATTCATAGGCAAATGTTCTCAAAAACTGTAAGCACTGTCTTTCTGTCTGTTTTGAGCAACCGGCTTAGACCCGCCCAAACAACGTTATTCAATCAATGGCGTGAGTTAGGGGTGGGACAATCTCTTTGTTTGACCAACAGCAGAAGGGGGGTGTATTCAGAAAGCTGTTTTGAAAATAAAGTTTATTTTTGCAATTCCATTTGGTGGCGCATAAATTACATACTTCAGCTTTAACAAGCACACTAACTTATAAAAAAATTATTAAGTTAACTTGGCTGTATTATATTTATTTATTTATTTTCATTTTTTTCTTTGTAAAGAGCCTAACACCTCTTGTTTACATCATGTTACATCTCCCTTGCAACAATAGCACGCAAACCTGAAAGTATTTCTGCATTCCTCCTTTTGATGTTGTGTTTTTTTACCTGTTTCCATGGTGATGCCTTTCCATGATCTTCATACAGAAAGCCCATGAGGTGGAGGTAAAGCAGAGCTCACGTGGGAACCCTGAGTATGGGGACCGGGTCAAACTGTTGGAGAAAGAGGTGTCCTTCTACAAAGAAGAGTCCAGCAAAGCCCAGAATGAGGTGGAGAGGTTACTGGAGATACTGAGTGAGGTGGAGACTGAGAAAAATGACAAGGATAAGAAGATCGCAGAACTGGAGAGGTGAGTAAAGACTACACTTATTTACCTTTTAATACTGATGCTTTTAGGCCTTTTCAATTACATATACACTACCAGTCAAAAGTGTGGACACACTTGACTGAATGTAATGTATACAGTATATCTCATGAACTTAAAGACCTTTTGATCTAAAGGCTTATGCTTGAATGTTTGAAATTAATTTTGTAGATAAATATAAATGTGCTTATATATATATATATATTGGTTTTTTTACATTTTTTTTTTTTACATTTTAAATTTAAATTACATTTAAAAAATAATGTTTTATGAAGTGAAGGAAAGCAACCAACAGGTGCCCATCATACATGTGAACTTAATCATTTTAATGACTTTGCTATTATTCTAATAAAATAGTAATATTAAATAATTTAGGTGCGTCCAAACTTTTAGTAGTGTAGTGTATATATTCAAATAAAAATTCACTAGGTGTAAAGTATGCTACACAAGGAGCAATTACTAGTTTACTGTAAACGCTGGTGTCGACAGCATCAGTCAACAGTTGACTTTACTTTAGCCCCTAATATCAAATTCTGTTGGAGTTTAACATCAAAATGCTGATGTTGAGGGCTGTTTTGTTACTGATGCAGTACAAACCAGGCTGTACTCTGAGATATGTCGTCAATAATGCATCTCCTAGTAGTGAAATATGATGATAAAATATTTTTGCTGTTTCCATATAATTATTCATTCATAAGGTCATCAGTATTCTGTATTTCTTTAATGTTTTGAATATTAATATTGAGCTTGCTGAAGTAGTTGTGAATCGCCTCTCTCGCTCTCTGTGCTGTGATATATGCATTTCTCGACAGATCTGTGTGTGTGTTTGGCATGTTCTTGTATAAATTCTTGGATTAATCCATTCAGTAGTCCATCTAAATATTGGGTCCATTCTAGTCTTGTATGTTCAGGTTCCACATGGTCGTAAAAGGGTTGTTCACACTGACTGTGATTTCTAGCAACAAAGTGTCCTCATGATTGACAGCAGCTGCTGGCGATGCACTGTGGACATGTCCATAGACACAACAAATTAAGAAAAGAGTAACTTCATGCAAATGAGAAGCTGTGTAAGTGCCAACTACCAATAGGAGAGAAGATAGTGGAGCACACGATCTGTCTCATGTGAGAAAAAGTAGTCAAGTGTAGGCAAGATGGAGGAACACTGATCTCACTGTGCATTAGACAATAGCAGTTCAAAAATTCTGCTGCTGAAATCGGTCTGTGCTTCCCGAAATTCAAGCCACTGCCCCCTGTGGCCAAAGCTGGATGTGTTGTTGAATGTATGGGCACATGTGAGCTCCAGTTTCTGGGTGAAATGTCCACAGAGGGGCGTCAAAAGCAAGTTGTATTTTTAAATGAAAATTATTTAATACAGTCAACAGGTGAGTGACTCCAAAAGCAACCAATTGGCCCGGTTGCTAGGGAGGGTAGGGCCACGTTGGGTTAACCTCCTCGTGGTCGCTATAATGTGTGGTTCTCGCTCTCAGTGGGGCCCGTGTGAGTTGTGCGTGGATGCCATGGAGAATAGCGTGGGCCTCCACACGCAATTATGTCTCCATGGTAATGTGCTCAGCCACGTGATAAGATGCGCTGATTGACGGTCTTAGACGTGGAGGCAACTGAGATTTGTCCTCCGCCACCCGGATTGAGGTGAGTCACTACGCCACCATGAGGACCTAGAGCTCATTGGGAAATTGGGCATTCCAAACTGGGGAGAAGAAGGGGAGAAAATGAAAATTAAATAAAAAAAAAAAAAATACAGTCAACAGGAATGCGTATATTATGAACCAAACACTCTAATCCAAACCTGAACAGTTTTACTGTTTAATGCTATTTGTTTCTGCCTACATACATATGGTAAAATTAACATAAAATATAATAACTGTAATATAAATAAACAATATTTTATAATAATAAAATTTAAAAAATGATTCCAAGCATTCCAGTTGAGTTTGATTTATGCATTTACATAATTAAAATATTTATCTTGTTCATGATATGATGATAATGCAATGCTGCAGTTTCTTTAGACCATTTCAAGAATGTTAACAGAAGCAAACGAATTAGAGCGCTACTGGCCTTGGAGCACTTCCGGTATCATTACCGGATACTTTAAATAAGGCTCTGAGTTAACATATTTTCTCAAAGAACATCAAACTTTTACCTGAAGTGACTTTTTCAGATGTGTTGTTGACACTAAGCGTCTACATGAGAGAGGTGGTGAAATTGTATCATAGTTTAGATGCTCACAATTATTTCCTCGGCGGAAAAATCGGGAATATTAGATCTCTCCTATTATAATCAATGAAGCCGTTCAACAAAGCTTTCTACGTGACCTGCGGACAAGGTAAGGATTTATTTTTTTGTGTTTATAATTTGTAAGTCGTTTTGGATAAATGGCTGCTTAATGATTAAATGTAATAGTAAATGACTTGCGCAGCTTCATTCATTATAATGGGAGTGATCTATATTCACTTTTAGAGCTCTATCTATCAAACTTAAAATTAGTTGGCATTAGGGATGGGCGATATGATAATATATATCGTGGCGACGATATAAAGTGTCAACCGATAGAGATTTTGCTATATCGTATACATCGCGATATGTAAATATCCATGTACGCAGCGTGTGCGTATCTATCAGTGGGCACGCTTCACATGAGACTGAAACCAGACTTTAGCGAGGAATTGGGTTGTTGCTGGTAAAATTTGCGCGTGCTGGTTTAGCGCCAGATTCACTAAAGGAATTGTGCAGATCAGGCAACACCGCAAACGTGCCCACAAACTCGTTGCTGATTCTTTCCCATTCTGAATTTTCGGGCTGATTCTGAGCACTATATAGCAGAGGACGCAGGAGAAATTCTCAAGGAGAAAATTATATAAGAAGAAATAATTTTCATTTAAGAAGTATTTATTTGACTGACTAGATTTTCCAAAAATAAGCATTACAAAATAGTTATTTATTATGTTAACCGATTTTTATTGGTTTTCCAGAACCAATCGTTATCATGATATAAAATGACTCGTATCGTGATTTAAGATTTTGGTCATATCGCCCACCCCTAGTTGACATAAATGTGGTTCACCTACCAGAGATGAGATGTGTGCAGTGGTTCATTTGTCCATTCGTCCGTTTCTTTTTCGGAGATCTAAACACTTTAATTTCCTTCAGTTCCAGGCATCCAGGCAGCATCCAGCCACCAAACAACGTGTTCCACATTTTAATAATGCCAATTAATGACAGTCATGTTTATGTTAGTAAGTTTAGTCATGTTAAAGTCACTATGAATGAAGAACCTCCCGCTTTTGTTTTGAGTAAGTATGAAATTTTGTTTTGAGATAGTAGGAAATGTTCAAGGAACAAAGACGTCACTTCCTTAAATGGATGAATAGTCCTTGAAATGGTTTATACCAGGGGTGCTCATTGCGTCGATCGCGATCGACTGGTCGATCGCAAGACAACCACTGGTCGATTTCGTTATCAGGTCAAATGGTAAGGGGATTAGAGAGAGAAACTACTCAAATAACAGAATTCTTTAAATCTTTTTTTATTTCCTCGTTTCAGCTCCCACGCGGGTGGATTTCCAAAACATAGCATGGCAGGAGAAGACTCATTCATATTTATGAGGAAAGCTCTTCCTGATTGGTTACGGTTACGATTAGGGGTAGGTCTATAGTTTCTCCGACCAATCAGGGAGTGCTTTCCTGATAATTATAACTGAATCATCCAATCAGGTATCGCTTTCCTCGTAAATATATATTACTCTTCCCCTGTCATCCTAGGTTTCAAAAACTCACACAGGCTGTCTCGTTTGGAAGGCTGCATGCTAGGTAGGACGCGTCCTTTGAAGGCTGCAGTATACCGAGTGCCCTCCTTTAAACAAGCCTCATTTAAACGAGATGGCCTTCGTAGGACAAACGGAAACGGAATGTAACATGGTTGCTATGACAGCACGCCACTCTTTAACAAGCGCGAGCGCTTTGAGTGAGAAGGGAACAACGGCTGTGTCTCATTTGGAAGGCTGCATCCTCCAGAGGTCTCGTTTCTCGGTCTTTGAATGCGACCTTCTTTCACGGGAATTCTGAGGATGCATGAGGTGTATTCTTCGTGGGCACTCACAACCCACAATTCTTTGCTTCAACGGAAATGTCTAAAAAAAAATAACGCCAATTTCCCCGTAAATATGATGTTCAAATGCAAGTAATGGTAATTCCCAAGTTGAAGTACCTCAGTAGATGGGTGCAGAGTATAATAATATGTATTACTATATTAATATATAATTAAAATAAAGTATTAGACTAAAAGTACACCTGTAAAATCTATTTTCTTTTCTCTGTACACCTTTATAACTCTCCTAAAATTTACCTCATACATTCCCTTCTAAAGGGACTTTGTTACCTTCTCACTCGAAGAGCTCCCGCTTGTTAAAGAGTGGCGTGCTGTCATAGCAAACATGTTACATTCCATTTCCGTTTGTCCTACGAAGGCCATCTCGTTTAAATGAGATTTGTTTAAAGGAGGATGCTCGGTATACTGCAGCCTTCAAAGGACGCGTCCTACCTAGCATGCAGCCTTCGAAACGAGACACAGTCAAGTCTCTTTGGAAGGGAATGTATGAGGTACATTTTAGGAGAGTTATAATGATGTAAACAGAAAAGAAAATAGATTTTACTGGTGTAATTTTAGTATAATACTTTATTTTAATTATATATTACTATAATTCTACATATTATATACTCTGCACCCATCTACTGAGGTACTTCAACTTGGGAATTAACATTCCTTGCATTTGAACATCATATTTACGGGCAAATTGGTATCATTTTTTTAGACATTTCCGTTGAAGCAAAGAATTGTGGGTTATGAGTGCCCACGAAGGATACCCCTCGTGCATCCTCAGAATTCCCGTGAAAGAAGGTCACATTCGAAGGCTGCATTCGAAGTGTTCTGCTCGCTTTTCTGAAACGAGACAGCCTCGATGACGTATGCGGCCGTCAAATGCGACCTCCAGAGGATGCAGCCTTCCAAACGAGACACAGCCACTGTCTGACAGACAGCGTCTTTTTGTGTGCGTGTGTTGTGTGAGTGCTCACGTAATGTGGATACGGGGCTGTGAGGTCAAATACATTTCAAAATGCCTGTCTTAGCAAGGTATTGATAGAAACACAGTTAGTTTTGTCTGAAGTAAGCATAAACACCAGTAAAAAAAAAAAACAAAATTGTATCAAGTTCTGTGCATGAATACTTGCAGCCTGACAGACCTGCCACTGTCGGTGTCATTAATATTAACAACAATAACAAGAAAATAACTCATTGCTCTTGGCTGGATAACTTTAGTAGCTTTAAAAAAAAATATGAATGTATTATAATCATACAGTTAAGACATGTAATCCATGAGAATGTAAGAATGTTTACTTGAATACTTGATACTAGTGTTAATAGGAACGGCCACCATGGCACATCACACTGTCAGTGTGAACGGCCCTTAAAAGTTTTGAGTGTCAGACAGTCAGTTAAATTCCTCAGATTCTCCAGCTCTGGCTCAAAGTCTTGTTGTATTTTCTCAGTTGCTTTTTCATGCTTTTGGGGTTATTGTTGTTTGATTAACCATGTGTGTTTCTGTTGTTTTTTACCGTTTCGTCAACTCTTTCACTGTTCTGTCTGTTGGACCTCCTTCTCTTCCTCCTGTTTTTCCATGTTCCTTCACCTTCTGTCATAAAAAACTTGTTACTTTTGTTATAATTTGTTTATCATTCTCAATTGTGTTCTTCCTCCCAAATGTCCTTCATCTTCTCTGCGTTTATCTCAATGGCTTCTGGATTTTGGTTTCCATCCATCCATCCATCGTCTCTGTCTTAAACTCACCCCATCCCTGCACAACTCCATCCATAACTCCTTCACTTTGGCCTAGCCCCCCTTACCCATCTGTGTCCGCTGCCCGTCCCTCGCCCCGCCCTGGTGGCAGAGCCCCCTCTGACCCTCTCCCCTCTGTGTCCGCTGCCCCCCAACAGATTGGGGGCATGGTGTGGGACTTCCTGGGAAAGTGAGTGCTCTGTCCTGGCACCACGGCTCGGCTGCATTTATCTGTCTGCAACTGCTAGGGCTCTTGTGCCTGTCTAATGCCTTAATTTCCCTGTTGCACGGCTGTCGGTCATCCACTGATTTTTCCATGGGATGTGTCTGCCACAGCATTCAGATTAATGGTCATCCAAAATGCTTTTTGCAGTGGCCAGTTATTTAACTATTACATTTGGTCCCCCCACTCCTGAATATGTGGTTACAGACCACATATTGTAATGCTTAAGATATATGACACATTTTTTAAGGATATTTATGTAAAAACTTGTGGATCATAACAGCCCAGAAATTAAGTACCAAGTAAAATGTGTGCATTATGAGTTTTGTGGCTATGTATTCGATTTATTGTGCATGTTGAAGTGTATGGCTCTGTTCCAAACTCTGATAAGCTGCCTCCCTGTCTACAAAGGCAGCTACTTATCCAAAATGGAACCTTATAGCTGACTGATTATAAAATCTCTTCACGGGCAGAAATTATGTTAATGGTCACTCATGCACATCACATCTAATGCATTTGACACAAGAACTCGAATATCACACACAGTTCATTCATTAGCAAACGATTGAACAGTCTGATATTAGCATGTTGCTAAGCTAATGTTTCTGATGAGCACAAAAAAATACATAGCCCACAAAAATATTGGCAAAAATGTATAGATACTATCTACAGTGTCTCTCTCTCTCTCTCTCTACACATTCAGTGGAATCCTATATATTGGCCAAAACAAGGCACTTTATAAGCCAGCATTATTTTAGGTGCATGCCTATGATACCTAAAAATGTTGCCTGGGTAGGCAGCTCACTAGATTTTGGAATGGAGCTTCTGTGTACATTACCTGGGTGCATGTTTCTTTTTATCATTATACTTGTTTTCTGATTTGTATATTATGCTGAGTAATAATTATGATGTTTCTTTGTTTTTTGTGAAAACTCTCCTAATGTTAATCAAAATTGTTGCTTAGTTTCATTACAGTAGTACTTTTCTTTTCTACATTGTGTGGTGAATAGACCTTTTTCACAGAATGATGACACATTTCCGCCTTATTTAGCAGCGTAAATCTAGCAAACTTTTTATATGATAATTTTTTTAAATATTGAGTGTAAGTTTATAACATTATGCTTTGTGCTATATTACCCTGGAATTAGTTTTAAAAAATGAATTACCACAGCTGTGAGGGGTTTTTGATTACAGCTGCTGAGAGAGTGACCGTATATTTGGCATCGTCTTAATCCACTGCGATTAAAAAAAAAAATCTTCTGGATTTTTTCATTTTTTTCTTTTCTCTTGGAGCAAGTTGGTAAGTTAAAATAACATTTGCTCACTCCCATTCGCCGCTGTCGAAGTTTACCCTGCAATCGTTTACTTCCATGTTCTAAAACCTGGAGTGTGAAAAAGGTCTATGATGTGTGTTAACTGCACACTTGGTATATCTATAGTGCTGATGTTGGCATGGCAGCATGTTGATGTGTAGACATATTCCAAAAAGATACTAAGATTAAAAGGGTAGTTCACTCCAAAATATAATTTCGGTCAAAATGTACACTACCCTTATGTTTTTCCAAACCTGTATGATATTCTTTCTACTGTTAAACATGCTGCTTTTTGCTATAGAATGAAAATTAATGGAGAAGAGTGCTGTCATAAAGAAAAAAAGAAAAGAAAAAAACATTAGAGTAGTCTATTTGACTTGTGTGCTGTATTACAAGATTTCTAAAGCCATATAATAGTGTGAGGAACAAACTAAAATGTAAGTCATTTTTCAATGAAAATCTTCTCATAACGACTTCCAATTTGGTCTGTTCTGCCAGAGCTCTCAAATCTCATTTGCGTTCACATATTTTCAATTCTGTAGCATCAAGACACATCGTGCCAGATTTGATGCCAAGAAAGTCAGATGAGTTTGAAACAACAGGAGGGTAGTGTAATGGGGTAGAGGGTGATTAAATGATGACAGAAGTTTCACTTTTGGGATAACTATTCCTTTAAACCCTGAAATTAGACTTGGAACAATAGCTTTTCACATGGATTTGTTAACTAATGCCAGTGAAATCCCTAAGAAAGTTGATTATTTGTATGACATCTCAACCCGCAGTTATGACTTAACACTACTTTACACTCACACACACAAATCAGTCACGCTTCTGTGCTCTTTGTGTTTGCCGCTCACTGTTGCTGGCAAATAAGGGCTCTCTCAAAGCGGAGACCCTTTACTGACCCTAAAACATCTGTTTCACCTGCTAATTTGCATCTTCTCTCCCCTTGACCAATCATATTGCTGCTGCCTTACACCCCTTCCCTTCAGCTCCTCCTCCTTTTAAAACATCTCCTCATAATCTCTTCTCCTCACTCACTGCTCTGTTCTCCCCTCTTCTGAATGGTTCCTCTCTATCCCCACCCACCTTGGCCTGCGAAATTTCCCCAAATGGCCATCTTGCCGGCCTGCATGAGATGTTCCACAGCACTGCAGGCCCTATTCTGCTCTGTGAATGAGCTGGGTTTTTTAGGTAGGGCTTTACTACTCGGCAGAGTCTGGTGATCCTCAAGTGTGTAGGTTTGCACCTTTATGCCTGAGCGCTCTTGCCCCATTTGCTCCCGTTTTTCTCCTTATTAGTTATTAATTAATAGTCATTTTGAAACAAGTTTAAAACATGACCACTTACATGAGATGAAGACTCTAGTCATATCAGTAACCTTATAATAGCTGTTTATATCTACATGAAGAGGGTCCTCTCATGGTGACTGCCATGTTATGATCACATGTCAGCTGAATATTACTCACTTAATCTCAGTAACCGTTCTGTTATTGCACACTTTTACAGAAGGATTTAATTGACCATGGCTGACTGTGAATAGTACATTTTTACAACAAAATTGGGAACAAAAAACATTTGCATTTGAATTGTGCTGCATCCATGCCACCAGTGTATGGCCGGGCGTACACGGTGCGATTTTCATAGCATTCCATCGTGCAAGTTCTCGACCAATTTTTCCCTGTCAGGAATAATCGCGTGGAATTTGTTGGTGCTCGTGTGGTCACGGCTCGCATCATGTGAGAGGAATTACGAGCGGAGCCGAGCAACTTACGACCTCTTGATAATATTAAACATGTCTAAATAATTTGGGCACTGTCGTCTTGAATTTGTGAGGTGTGTGCTGTTAAACGAGCCAATTTGGCGATCTACGTGAAGTTGACCAATCAGAAGGTGTTACAACTCGCTATGAAAACTATGAAATATATGAAAACTGAGTGTTCATGAAGATTTTACACATTTCGAATGAGAAGGATCTGACAGAAAAGTCATACAGGATCTTTGCTCTTCAACCTTGGTGTTAGAAAAAAAAAATCTTTATCACTCTGACAGTTGCAGGGTTGTAAAATTTTCAAGGGCTACATTCAGAGGCAAATTGCATCCATTCTATAATGGTATATACATGATAGTGAATGTGTGATAGATGTTTTTGACTCCCCAAGCATGAGTCTTGTGAAACTAAGGCTTGAAGGGTGAAAGTTCTACCTGTCAGTCACTAAAACAAGATTTTAAAACTTTGCCAGCTATTCAAAATCAACATGCAGTGACACAGATGAGAAGCAAGCACATCTTCACTAAAATAACATTTAAAATTTGGCTCTAAACGTCATATTTGCGCTTAGAATAAATTCAAGTAGGCCTATAATTGGCGGAAATGGTTCACCGATTTTGCACACTTTCTTTTTAATCTTGTACTTTTTCTGACTTTATCATGCAGTAGTAACACACTGACACAATGATTGATGTATACGGTCATGAAATCAGACAGCCTCTGCTCAAAATCCATACAGTGCATCTGGAAAGTATTCACAGCGCTTCACTTTTTCCACATTTTGTTATGTTACAGCCTTATTCCAAAATAGATTAAATTAATTATTTTCCTCAAAATTCTACAAACAATACCCCATAATGACAACGTGAAAGAAGTTTGTTAGAAATCTTTGCAAATGTATTAAAAATAAAAACGAAAAAAAAAAACACACATGTACATAAGTATTCACAGCCTTTGCTCAATACTTTGTTGAAGCACCTTTGGCACCAATTACAGCCTCAAATCTTTTTGAGTATGACGCTACAAGCTTGGCACACCTATTTTTGGGCAGTTTCTCCCATTCTTCTTTGCAGGACCTCTCAAGCTCCATCAGGTTGGATGGGGAGCGTCGGTGCACAGCCATTTTCAGATCTCTCCAGAGATGTTTAATCGGGTTCAAGTCTGGGCTCTGGCTGGGCCACTCAAGGACATTCACAGAGTTGTCCCGGAGCCACTCCTTTGTTATCTTGGCCGTGTGCTTAGGGTCGTTGTCCTGTTGGAAGATGAACCTTCACCCCAATCTGAGGTCCAGAGGGCTCTGGAGCAGGTTTTCATCAAGGATGTCTCTGTACATTACTGCATTCATCTTTCCCTCGATCCTGACTAGTCTCCCAGTTCCTGCCGTGAAAAACATCCCCACAGCATGATGCTGCCACCACCATGCTTCACTGTAGGGATGGTATTGGCCAGGTGATGAGCGGTGCCTGGTTTCCTCCAGACATGACGCTTGCTATTCAGGCCAAAGAGTTCCATCTTTGTTTCTCATGGTCTGAGAGTCCTTCAGGTGCCTTTTGGCAAACTCCAGGCGGGCTGTCATGTGCCTTTTACTGAGGAGTGGCTTCTGTCTGGCCACTCTACCATACAGGCCTGATTGGTGGAGTGCTGCAGAGATGGTTGTTCTTCTGGAAGGTTCTCCTCTCTCCACAGAGAAACGCTGGAACTCTGTCAGAGTGACCATCTGGTTCTTGGTCACCTCCCTGACTAAGGCCCTTCTCCCCCGATCGCTCAGTTTGGCCGGGCGGCCAGCTCTAGGAAGAGTCCCGGTGGTTCCAAACCTCTTCCATTTATGGATGATGGAGGCCACTGTGCTCATTGGGACCTTCAATGCTGCAGAAATTTTTCTGTACCCTTCCCCAGATCTGTGCCTCGATACAATCCTGTCTCGGAGGTCTACAGACAATTCCTTGGACGTCATGGCTTGGTTTGTGCTCTGACATGCACTGTTAACTGTGGGACCTTATATAGACAGGTGTGTGCCTTTCCAAATCATGTCCAATCAACTGAATTTACCACAGGTGGACTCCAGTCAAGTTGTAGAAACATCTCAAGGATGATCAGTGGAAACAGGATGCACCTGAGCTCAATTTTGAGTGTCATGGCAAAGGCTGTGAATACTTATGTACATGTGATTTTTTTTTTTTATAAATTTGCAAAGATTTCAAACAAACTTCTTTCACATTGTCATTATGGGGTATTGTGTGTAGAATTTTGAGGAAAATAATGAATTTAATCCATTTTGGAATAAGGCTGTAACATAAAATGTGGAAAAAGTGAAGCGCTGTGAATAATTTCCAGATGCACTGTATCTGTCAAATGTCCAAAAGCAATTGGAATAATTATCAGTCAATGTTTAAAAACAAATCCGTAAACAATGTAGATTTTTCAGTTAATGCAGCCCCTGGCCATACCGTCTTCTTTTTTACTTGTAAATCGCAAGCTATTACTGCCACAAGGAATTAAAATCTCCTTTTCTGGCTTTATGCTTTGTATTGATAATAGCGTGAAAATTAATGCGATTGCTTCGAAATTGACCAGGTTAAATTTGTGTAGTGTACCAATGCATCTTTATGATTATCAAATAAACTCGTATCATGTGCAGGAGCTCACAAACTCCTAAGTCTCAAAACTCGAACCGTGTACGCTTAGCCTAAATCCAAGATGACGTACATAAAAAAAAAAAATACTGAGTGCACCTTTAATGCCAGGTGTAAACAGGCTTTCACTTGACTCTTTCCAGTTGTTTTCTGCATTATTTAAACAGATTCTAAGGTTTTTCTTAATTTTACTTCTTTCTTTTTTTGCCTCTTCCCATTTGCTGTATTGTGGTTTCCTTTCTACCTGTTCCTGCCCTTCTTGCTTCCTTCCTCCTTCCTCTTTCTCCTCTCCTCAACCGCCAGTCTTGCTCCCAGGTAAGTAGGGTGTTTCTCAAGTGTTCACCTGAGAGATGAGACCATCTCAGCTCTCACAAATTTATCTCTTTAACCCTGCAAGGCATTCTGAGCAATAAGCCAAGCCTGTAAGATGCGTTTTGTCTGTGACTCACCCTCATAATAGTCTCATGTGTCTCATGTTCTCACATTGGCACATGTGTCATGGTTATGCTAAACCTAGGAATGCGTCATTTCATGAGTATTATGTTCTTGTTTTATAGTTGTTCTAATTAATCACAAATTCCTGAAATACATTCGCCCCAAAAAGTATTTGGACACTTAAGCCACACTTAAAGTATGAATTTCACTGTATTATGTAAAAGAATATCCAACCAAGAGGCATCTACCAACAAATGCTGCTAGAACTTTTCTCAGATCTGACTTTCTGAACCTTTTTTCTGGTCCCAAGGTAATTTTTACTGGATGTATAAAGTCAGTTCCTCTCAGGTTTACACAGGTGTCCTAGCTCAGTAACTACAGTTGTAATGTATTGCTGTTGACTTGTATCACTAATGTATGACAACCGTAAAGTGTCCATACTTTTGGTGTACATAAAGTGTACATAAAATACTTTTTTTGTGAAATGTTTATCTTGAAAAGTGTGCTTGCTTTATCTTTCTTTGAAATAAATGCCACTACCTTAATTATTTTGTTATCTAATGATGACATTTTGTACATGTTTAAGTGCAAGTAAATTGTCTGAATACTTTTTGGGGGACTATTATCGTAAGGTGTTAGGTTAGGTCGTGTTTAGGTATAAAAACCAGCTATTCAGGTGACAATCTGTTTGTTTTCAAAGGCAAAGCAAGGATCAAAATAAGAAGGGCCCAGGCATCAAGCTTGGCCCACAGATGGACAAAAAAGGCACCGGGAACATCTTGCAAGATCAACGCAAGGATAATCCAATTGACAACCCAAAGGTGTGTATGTGTCTTTTACACCTGTGAATGGAGATATCTTTAGATTTCCTCTTGAAGAGAACACTTCAAATCCTACAAGTCTTTCAGCAATGGTGACTAAAAGGTTTTCTTTTTCTTTTCTGTTCCTTTCACCTGTTTTTCTCACTCTCTTAGATGGAAGAGGTAATGAATATTTTGGAAAAGACGAGACAGGAGCTGGATGCCACCAAACAGCGTCTGTCTTCCACCCAGCAGTCTCTGGCTGAGCGCGACAGCCATTTGACCAACCTCAGACAGGAACGTAGAAAACAACTTGAGGAGATCTTGGAGATGAAGTGAGAATTGCGTGATATTCTCTTTTTTCTTGCGCCTGGACTCGGTTTTATTTTTTGTAATAATTGGTGCCTTAAAGGCCCTGGCAAATTTACGGAGAAGTTCTTCTTTGTTGTTCGTTTCGAGGAGCATTTAAATATGAGGACACCAAAGACTACACGTAAAACAAACTAATGTGACATAAAAATGTGTTATCATTGACTTCATACTTCATTCTATGTGTAGAATTCACACGAGATCAGTAAAATAAGCTGTTTTAACCACTCGATGATGAATTAAAGTAACATACATGAAGTAGATAATGTGTAGTTTTGTCATGTTTATATTCTGCATTTGTGGCACTAATGCGCTAATACGTGGCCATAATATGTGGCGGTTACTTTCGGTTATTGTAATTTATGATGCCACTGATACTACTGCAAAGATGGGTGTATGAAAGAGTGTTAATTGCTAGAATACAGACAAAAGAATGATGATAGGCATCCCTTTTGGCAGATGAGTGAATGGCTTTCGACTGATGGCACATGAGTGAAGCAGCAAATCAAAGTGAGTAAATGGGCACTTGGAGTGTTTAAGTAGGTTTGATTCATTTTGTAGACAAATAAAAAATAAAAAAATTACATGATGTGTTTTTGGAAAATGTCTCTATGCTTACAAATACAGCTGTAGTTAAGTTTGCACCAGCTCGCTAATGTGCATGCTGGTGTGTTCATTTCAACTGAGCTCCCGGTCACACTTACAGATGACGTGGACTAATGGCAGTGAGAAGTTTTTAGCAGCCAGTATGAAGTTTTCCTAAAAAGTTTGCACTGGGCGAGCTGTTACGAACCACGAAACGAACTCATACACCTTTGTTTTTGCCAGATTTTGTTCTAAATGTCACCCATTCATTCTTAGATTCCATATATAGTATGCCGGGGTCTTAAAGGTATTTAGTGTAAGTTCCTTTCTTAAAACCTGATCAATGTACATGCCTACACATCTCACAGTATCTGTTCCTCACAGACAACAGGCTCTGCTCGCAGCCATTAGTGAAAAGGATGCTAACATCGCTCTGTTGGAGCTGTCCTCCTCCAATAAGAAGAAGACTCAAGAGGAAGTTTTGGCCCTGAAGAGAGAAAAGGATAGACTGATGCATCAACTCAAACAACAGGTCAGCAAATATCAAAAGGAAATGAGTCACAGTAGTGCTCTAGCTGTTGTAGATGACTATATAATTGTCATTAAGTTACTTAAAGTTACAAACATTTAATTAAATGTTTAAGGTCCTTTTTCAAATGTGGTTCTCTTTATTTTTTTTTCCAGTTCCCACATGCGTAGTTGCGATTACTGTATGTAGCATAAAGTTAACATAGTATATCAAATAGTCTTTTGTTGCTTTTTAAAAAAATATGTATGTTTTGTAGATTTTTACTAAGTGTGGTCCGCAGTTTATTCTGGCCAAGAAACACCCAATTAGACAGGAAAATGCCACCTGACCAACATGTAAATTGACCAAAGAGTTTATTTTATGTGACGTTTAGGGGCAGGTAAATTATGGATCAGTGATACCACAATAATAGCAATGCAAAATATTGGTAACTTTTTTAAATAACAGAAATCATCATTTCTAAAGACAACACCATAGGCTTCCGGTTTAGGTGGCATAGTAGATGGGAGCAAAACTTTTAGCTCCCAATAGTCAGTGAGATTAATCCCCTGAATCCAAATATCAAACAAGATATCTTGATATCTTGCTCGGGTACGAAAACAAGAAGTTGGAAATCTTTTAACAGTCAACTGTTAGACAATTAAAAATGTCTATAAAGAAATGAAAATGATACAGGGGATGTTGACCCCACTATTTTATGGGATGTTGCTAAGGCAGTCACACTGACTTCGTTCCTTAAAACAGCTAAATTGGCAATAAATTATAGTTTAGTCAAAGATTTAAGCGATTTAAAACAACAACATAAATACAGTGATCCTGAGATATTTAGAGAAGTGAAAGAAATAAGGAGAAAGAAGACAATAAAAACAATTAGTACAGTATATAAAACAGGAAAAATGTTATTGTTTTTGACAATTATTATAAATCTTTATTTCCTTGTGCGACTCCTCTGTACACATGCATGGACATTGTATTTTGGCTTCGCCATATGCAACGCATAATTTAAATTAATTAAAACTGACTGATCTCAGTTCAGAAGACTCTGCGCTGTCAGTATAGGGTTAAACTTTGGACGGACGGAGTCATGTGACAAAACTACATGGCACCAATCACAGCGGAGTTTGTCTTTGAGAAAAATGCCAACAAAACTACATCTGGTAAGAAACCTAATGAAGTTTACGTTGAAACACAGTACTACTGCTCCTCCTGGAAATTTGTATTACTATCTGGAGAACAGGAAACTTTCCTTTATCCTGGCAAGAAGCAATAAATATATCTGTACTGAAACCAGGCAATGACCATTCTGACGCTAACAATTATCGACCCAATAGCACTGACCAGCTGCCTCTGTAAAGCTATGGAGAGAATGGTCAATGACCGTCTGGTGTGGATACTAGAGTCTGACCACAAGATCAGTGAATTCCAGTGCGGGTTAAGAAAAGGAAAAAGCACAGTGGATCACCTTATTAGATTGGAATCATTTGTATGGGACAGTTTTATGAAAGAACATGCTGTAGCCATTTTCTTCGATCTGGAGAAGGCTTATGATACCACTTGGAGATATGGCATCCTTAAAGATCTAAACGATATTGGACTCTGAGGCAAATTACCCATTTTTATTTCCAATTTCCTGTCCAGTAGATGTTTCCATGTTCAGATAGGAACTACCCTGTCAAATTCACATGTACAAGAGCTAGGGGTCCCTCAAAGAAGCATTCTCTCAGTTGCACTATTCAGTATCAAAATAAATAGTATAGCAAATGTTATAATGCCCAGTATGTTTTGCAGTCTATATGTTGATGATCTGTGCATTTGTTACAGAGGAAAAAATATGAATATAATCGAGCAACAAGTACAATTATGCATCAAAAATATAAATGAATGGTCAATCAAAAATGGATTAAACTTTTTTAAAACGAAGACTGTTTGTATGCATTTATGCATTTTGCAGTCTCTATATCCTGACCCAGAGTTTTTTTTTTTGGAAGTAGAACCCATCAAACTTGTTAAAGAACTAAAATTTTTAGCACTTGTGTTCGATAACAAACTTACCTTTATTCCACACATGAAAGATCTGAGGAAAAAGTGTTTCAAGACATTGGATATTATAAAAGTGCTAGCAATATCAAAATGGGGTGCCGTAATTCACTGTACTTTATGCATTTATAGAGTACTAGTCAGATCCCAGTTAGACTATGCGTGCTTTGTATATGGCTCAGCAAGAAAGTCCCACATTCAGATTCTGGACACCATACATTATCAAGGGCTACGACTGGCTTTAGGAGAATTCAGGACCTCTCCTGTTCAGAGTCTTTTCACAGAAGCCAGGGAACCTTCACTCCAGAACAGACGTTTGAAATTGGCACTACAACAATCCAGCCTACTTGACAGTTTTTCACCCCAAACGATCTTACTTATATGAAGCCAGACCCAGATATATCAGACCTTTTGGAATAAGGATAAAACCTTATTTAGAGAACCTGGATATCAATTTGGACAACTTAACGTCATGGTTACTGGTGTAACCTCCGTTCCCTGATGGAGGGAACGAGATGTTGGTGTCGATGTAGTGACACTAGGGGTCACTCTTGGGAGCCCGAGACACCTCTGGTCTTTGATAAAAGGCCAATGAAAATTGGCGAGTGGTATTTGCATGCCACTCCCCCGGACATACGGGTATAAAAGGAGCTGGTATGCAACCACTCATTCAGGTTTTATGCTGAGGAGCCGATATAAGGTCCGGCCATTTCAGCTGGTAGTTCAGCGTTGTGGCAGGAGGGACACAACGTCTCGTTCCCTCCATCAGGGAACGGAGGTTTCACCAGTAACCACGACGTTCCCTATCTGTCACTCACTCGACGTTGGCGAGTTAGCGCGTGTACTGGGCCGGCAGTGAGTCTCTCTGAAAACTCGACTGCCACAGGGCTCAGAGGAAGTCAATCAGGGAACAAAGTTTGTGAACACTACTGGGAATTAACGGCGCACATCTTCAGCTCAAAAGGAGGTGGAAGGCACTATGTGCAAGCGATACACCCGGCCAGCTATCCCGGGCTTATCCGCTTGTGTTGCGTGCCACTACCTGGGACGAAACCAGTTCCACCTGGAGGTTGTAGAACCTTGCAAAGGTGTTGGGTGTTGCCCAGCCCGCTGCTCTGCAAATGTCTGTTAGAGAGACACCTCTGGCCAGGGCCCAAGAAGCTGCTACACCACGGGTAGAATGGGCTCGTAGCCCTACCGGGGGCGGCATGTTTTGGGCAAGATATACCATAGTTATGGCGTCAACGAGCTAGTGGGCGATCCTCTGCTTGGAGACAGCGCTTCCTTTCCGCTGTGCACCAAAGCAGACAAAGAGCTGCTCAGAGAATCTTAAAGCTCTACGTGCGATCCAAATAGATGTGTAAAGCGCGCACCGGACACAGCAACGACAGGGCTGAGTCTGCCTCCTCCTGGGGCAGTGCTTGCAGGTTCACCACCTGGTCCCTAAAAGGGGTAGTGGGAACCTTGGGCACATAGCCCGGTCGGGGTCTCAGGATCACGTGAGAGTAACCCGGACCAGACTCCAGGCACGTTTCGCTGACAGAGAACGCTTGCAGGTCACCTACCCTCTTGATGGAAGTGAGCGCAGTCAGGAGGGCAGTCTTCAAGGAGAGTGCCTTAAGCTCGGCTGACTGTAAAGGCTCAAAGGGGGCTCTCTGTAGACCCTGAAGAACTACGGAGAGATCCCATGAGGGAATGAGGCGCGTTCTGGACGGATTCAGTCTCCTGGTGCCTCTTAGGAACCTGATGATCAGGTCATGCTTCTCTAAGGACTTACCTTCAACTGCGTCGTGGTGTGCTGCTATTGCGGCAACGTACACCTTCAAGGTGGAGGGGGACAACCTCCCTTCCAGCCTCTCCTGCAGGAAGGAAAGCACTGATCCGACTGCGCATCTCTGGGGGTCTTCGCCTTGGGAAGAACACCACTTAGCGAATAGATGCCACTTAAAGGCATACAGGCACCTCGTAGAGGGGGCCCTAGCCTGAGTGATCGTGTCTACCACCGCGGGTAGTAGACCACTTAGGTCTTCCGTGTCCCGTCCAGGGACCAGACATGGAGATTCCAGAGGTCTGGGCGCGGGTGCCAGAGGGTGCCCCGTCCCTGAGAAAGAAGGTCCTTCCTCAGGGGAATTCGCCAGGGGGGAGCTGTCGCGAGGAGCGTGAGGTCCGAGAACCACATCTGGGTGGGCCAGTAGGGTGCTACCAGGACGACCTGCTCCTCGTCCTCCCTGACCTTGCACAGGGTCTGTGCAAGCAGGCTCACTGGGGGAAATGCATATTTGCGTAGGCCAGGGGGTCAGCTGTGTGCCAGCGCGTCTATGCCGAGGGGAGCCTCGGTGAGGGCGTACCAGAGCGGGCAGTGGGAGGATTTTGGGAGGCGAACAGGTCCACCTGTGCCCGTCCGAATCGACTCCAAATCAGCTGGACCACCTGAGGGTGGAGTCTCCACTCTCCCTTGAGGGAAACCTGCCGTGACAGCGCGTCCGCTGTAGTGTTGAGATTGCCCGGGATGTGAGTGGCTCGCAGCGACTTGAAGTGCTGCTGACTCCGGAGGAGGAGACGGCGGGCGAGTTGTGACATACAGCAAGAGCGCAGACCGCCTTGGCGGTTGACACATGCTACCGCTGCCGTGCTGTCCGTCCTAACTAACACGTGCTTGCCCTGGATCAACGGCCGGAACCTCCGCAGGGTGAGCAGAATTGCCAGTAACTTGAGGCAGTTGATGTGCCAATGCAGTCGCGGACCCGTCCAGAGGCCGGCGGCTGTGTGCCCGTTGCAAACAGCACCCCAGCCCATCTTGGAGGCATCTGTCATAACCACGACACGCCTGGAGAACAGTTCTAGAGGAACACCTGCTCGTAGAAACGAGAGGTCGGTCCAAGGGCTGAAAAGACGGTGACAGACCGACGTAATGGCCACGTGGTGTGTCCCGTGGCGCCATGCGCGTCTTGGGACTCGAGTCTGGAGCCAGTGCTGAAGCGGCCTCATATGCATCAACCCGAGCGGGGTGGCCACCGTCGGGGATGCCATATGCCCCAGGAGCCTCTGAAAAAGTTTCAGTGGAACCGCTGTTCCCTGCTTGAACGCCTTCAAACAGGCCAGCACCGACTGGGCGCGCTCGTTCGTAAGGCGCGCCATCAAGGAGAGTCCAACTCCAAACCGAGAAAAGAGATGCTCTGAAACGGGAGGAGCTTGCTCTTTTCCCAGTTGACCCGAAGCGTCAACTGAGGTGTGAGAGCACCAGGTCCCTGTGTGTGCATAACACGTCTCGAGAGTGAGCTAGGATTAGCCAGTCGTCGAGATAGTTGAGAATGCGAATGCCCACCTCCCTTAACGGGGGAAGGGCAGCCTCTGCGATCTTCGTAAAGACGAAAGGGAAGACTTTGTACTGATACGCCTGACCCTCGAACACGAACCGCAGGAAGGGTCTGTGTCGAGGAAGGATCGAGACATGAAAGTACACATCCTTCAGGTCTACCGCCACGAACCAATCTTGATGCCGGATGCTCGCCAGAATGCGTCTTTGCGTCAGCATCTTGAACGGGAGTCTGTGTAAAGCCCGGTTCAGTACTCGCCGGTCCAAGATTGGCCGCAACCCACCGCCTTTTTTCGGTACGATGAAGTAGGGGTTGTAAAACCCTTTCTTCATCTCGGCTGGAGGGACAGGTTCTATCGCGTCCTTCCGTAGGAGAGTAGCGATCTCCACGCGCAGGGTGGCAGCGTTTTCGCCCTTGACCAAGGTGAAGTGAATACCGCTGAACCTGGGCGGGTGCCTGGCGAACTGAATCGCGTAGCCGAGTCGGACGGTCCGGATCAGCCACCGCGACGGATTGGAAAGCGCAAGCCACGCGTCCAAATTCTGCGTGAGGGGGACCAAGGGGACAACGTCGTCGGACGTACCGGCAGGTGGGGCCTCGCGGCGGGGCGGAGCATGAGGTGCCACAGCACGTCGTGGCCGTGCTGAGTCTAGGGACATCGAAGCACTTACCTGGCTCCTTGTGACCACCCCCGGAACAGCCTGGGACGGGGGAGGAAGAGGCCTGTCCTCGTAACCTGTGGAGGCTGCCACATCGGGGACGGCTGTGTGCCACAGCTGGGCGCTCAGGGGTGAAAAGGGCACCGCTGGAGCCCCAATCCTGCAAGAAAAAGCCCATGGACAGTAGTCGTGGTGACGACCGTACACACCGGGTATGTGACCCAGGGAGGAAGGAAGCCGAAGGAAGAGAGATAACGACCGCAACCAGGAATAACACACAATCGGAAAGGCATCTTTAGAAAGACGCGTCTTTAAAAAGACGTTCCGTGTGTGCACTCTTTTAGAGAAATATACTCTTTTAGAGGGGAAAAATGCTCTTTCAGAAAATATACTCTCTAGTTTTTCTGCCGAAGCGCACAGGGGCATTCTCTGCAGTGCACCAGTGCAGAGGAGGGAGAAGCCGCTGAAATGCGCCGTCAGATCCAGCAGAGGTGAATGAACAGTGATATTCAGCTCAATGAGCATGACTGTTCGGCTCCGAAGAGAAAATCTGAATGAGTGGTTGCATACCAGCTCCTTTTATACCCGTATGTCTGGGGGACATTCAGAATTTATAATTAATAATTTTATTTTAAGATGGTTGGCAGTGATTGGCAGATGTTGGCCATTACTTTGAATCAGAATTATTTGTTTATTTCTAATTGGTAAAATGCTTCAGCACTGGCTATCACTTGTTTGTTTGACAGTGCAAAGAGAGAACATTGAGATTGTTGCCTAAGTAGAAAAAAAAACACACCAAAAAAAAAAAAAAAAAACGAAAAGGGAAATCAATTCAAATAATTTTTTATTTGTATAGTTTTTTTATTTTTGCTTTTCTCAATACACATTGTTCCAAAGCATCTTTACAGAAAATAAGCTGTTATGTCTGGAAGTCAGATTCTGCCAATTTTAACTAAATTAATAAAAGGCTAAAAATTTAAATGAAAAACCCGATTAGGTCCGTGTTCATTCATTTTTCGTTTCGAAAAAAAAAAAAAATCGATTATGCTTTGAATTTAGTTTTTTCCATTTCAAAAGAAATAGGCAAACAATGAAAAACAGCTTGTTTTTTTATTTATTTGTTTTATTTAAAAAAAAAAAAAAATTGCTAATTTCTATTGTTTATTGCTCAGGGATATAAAATTAATATACAGTTTGAATATTTGATTTGCACATGTGGGTGGGTCTGAAGCTCAATTGGTCAACGTGTGCCGTCATCTGTCCTGCCTCAATCAAACTCATCAGAATAAGAGTTTAACATGGTACAGATCTGCAGATGGATGAATCTGATTTGTAATTCAGAACATTAACATTCTTCCAAACGTTTTAACAGTTGCATATTTATTACAACACTGTCATCACTTTTTAAGCAACTAGACAATGGATTTATCCAGCAACTTACCAACTTAACGCAGCAATAACTCGCTATGATGCCGTACCTCCGATTTTAAAAGGTGGGGTATAGATTATTATAAAAATGTTGTGATGCAAATTACCAAACACAACCAAAAATTTGCACATTTCTATACATTATAAATAACTAGACTTCCATTAGTGAGTTAATAGCCTTCTGGTTAATGCTGTTATTAAACTTTCTGCACTTGCTCGGTTGTTGTCTGCTCACTGTAAAGCAGCTGAAATTGTAAAATATGATGGCAAATGGATTTGCTCCTAGCAATACCAATGTGACCTTTGAGATTGCGTGACAAAAAAAGCATGTGGCATCACATGGCATTAGGCGGTGTCACAGAAGAGAGATGATCAGTAGGGGGCAGTTATGTTTCATTCTTTGAACACCAATCACTTATGGTTAGTGAGTCCAGATCAGATTGTCTAATAAGGGTCTGTCTAAAATAGTTAGGTTGTCAGCAGAAAACTGAAGAGAGAACAAATCACACAAAGCTATAGCAAGCGATATTGAGCCAAATCAGCAATGACAATACACAATAAAATTGTTAGCTATAAGTAAACTTTCTCAAAACCGTAATGCAGCGACTCAGCACATCAAACATGGGCGAGCTAAATTCAAGTTTGTTTTGTGTGTGTGTGTGTGTGTGTGTGTGTGTGTGTGTGTGTGTGTGTTACATTTTAAATAACGAAAAATCTCCAGAACACTATTGAGAGGAAAATGAAGAAATATCACATACAAAAACCTACGTGTCCCACGTAACCTGTATTATAAATTAAGACTCATTTTTTGTAATTTGCAGCACAACACTGTATTATTGTATTCAAGCTACATTATATATGTTTCTGCATTCAGTTGGTGGGCTGTCGAATAAATCCATTGTTTGGCTGCTTCATGTGCGAAAGCAGAGTTGTAATAATTATGCAACTGTCATGTTTCTCATTTGAATTTAAATTCGATCTCTATTATTGCATGAATATTAAGAAAAAGTGTTGTAAAAAATATATTTGCAATTTCTTATTCACATTTGCCTTTCATTTTAAAACTGGCAGTCTTGCCTTGAGATTGTAGTGGAAAATTGACAGGGATGATGCATTGTTAGTGAAAATTAAAATGAAAATCAAATCATTTAATTGTATTTTTTATTTTGGCACATATTTTGCAGACACTTTTTAATAATGAAATGGTTTATCGGGTTTTCATTTTTATCCTTTTATTAATTTATTTGAAATTGGCAGAATCTGGGCCTTCCATAGTTATGTCTGTAACGTCTCAAAAACTTGAACTTGAGTTGTGGCCAAAAATATTGGCACCCTTGATAAATATGAGAAAAGAAGGCTGTGGAAAATATATCCTTATTGTTTATCCTTTTGGTCTTTCATTCAGAATATTTACAAAAAGATATCCTCAGAATAGATATCAAACAATTCCAAACACAACATAAGTTTTATCAAAAAACTAATATTTTTTCAAATATATGTGACACAATTATTGGCACCCTTGTATTCAATACTTTGTGCCAAGTTAACAGCGCTGAGTCTTCTCCTATAAAGCCTAATGAGGTTGGAAAACACATGGCAAGTGATCTGAGACTATTTCTCCATACAGAATCTCTCCAGATCCTTCAAATTCAGAGGTCCACACTGGTGGTCTCTCCTCTTCAGTTCACCCCACAGGTTTTGTATGTTTTCTTTAAATGTTACACAAAGAGTGAGACTTAAGTTGATTGGCTGCCCAATAACATTTATTTTCTTTTTTTTTCAAGGACCAATCAGCTTACACCATGCAAGGCGATTGGCTTAACATGTCAAATGTGAGCGTGCTAATTGACTAACAGATAACAAGCTCAAAGAACCTATCGGCTCGCGCCACATAGAGTTTCATGGCTGAACTTTGGCCATTTTAGCTAATAATAGATGCTTATACAAAGAGTAAAGCAGAATAATCACTTTACCATGCTCTAATGGAGAATAGAGAGAACACCACTTCATATAAAACAGAAATGGGAAAAATAGTTAGAAGAAAATAATTCTGACCATAGATGGTATGCAGGGTGCAAGACACAGCACAAATGTACTTCCTCACAAAGATGGAAAGAGTTTGGTAGAAAAATCTTGTGTTCGTCCTCGTTACATCCAAAATGTGTGTTAAAAAAAGATTACTCTCAAGAGTAATCATCAGAAATCATAGCCATGCTGGAGGATGTTTGAGCATGTAGATGTTGATTGTTTTATATATTTTGAATGTTGTGCTAAAGGAGGATATGTACCTAGTCTGGATATTACTTATTTCTTGCGAAAGTCAATTACTAGAAATTGCTACAAACCAGAACCCCCTTTACAAGGACAATGGATAGAAGTTGTCAAAGAAATGAACTGTATGGGGAACCTGACATTTAACACAAAGTGGTAATCACTTATTCTGCTTCAAAGAGTATCAATTCTTTAATGTCTTTCAAAGATTCAGTGCCATACATTTTGCAAGCTTTGGCAAATATAATAAAAAGTTTAAGACTAGTTCTTCCGAGGTGCTCATTGAAGCAGTCTGTTAACTTTTAAACAAAACTTGATGGACCTAATGATAAAAACCTGCACAGCTGTTTCACAAGAGTTGCCTAAAGCACGCCAGGGAGTCAGAATAGATTTTCTTTCCATTTTTGCTCTAATATGTATCATACTCACAGTGAATGGTCTGTGGGCATTCCATGGACATGCTGTATAAGACTGAGATTAACCTTTAGCATTGAGCACATTTAAATATCCCTGAGACTTCCTTGTTTTATTGTAATGTTGAGTGTTTTACAAGTATAGCAACTACAACATACCGAGAGCAAAATGAATGATCAACCACCTTTTAATTAAACCCATATCTGTAACACATTTTGATAAAATAATTACATATTTTATTACTATTTATATACATGTTCAGAGAAATTATAGCATTTCTAAAACTCCACCACACCTAAATGTTTTTTTCTAAATTCCTGCTTTGTAAATAAAAAATAAAAAAACACTAATACAGTGATTTTTAGTTAATGATTTTATTAACATATTCATTATAATGGTTTATAAATAGACCTATGACAAACGAATATCTGTCGACCGCTTATTTGAATAGATTATTAGAGGAGCTCATCCCACTGTGGTGTTTCAATAAATCTCAAACATGTTGAATACAGTGTTTTTCAGCTCTCCACTCTTAAAACTCGTCCTCTAGAAGACAAACATCTAGATATTCACTGACTTTTAGGGCAAAAATGTATTCTAGCGTTTTATTTGATTGAGCGCGGCCATGGCCACGTGACCAGTGCACAGTGCAGAGGGAACATTACCTCGACACTGAAAACTTGTTCATGGCCATGAACTAAAGTTTGAGCGCTTAAGTTTTCACAGTAGCAATGTAGACTTTTTTTTTTTTTTCTTTTTTTTATTGCAATCCTCTTAATAGGCATCACACTTAAGGATTTTCCAATATTCAATATTCTATATTCAACTGAGATTGCTCCAACGTTCAGTTGAGGGTGCTTAGCATCCTCAAGCACTCCCGTAGAACTGGGCCTGGATAAGACCATGATGATTTCAGAAAGTCTCACAAAAATTCTCAAATTTAGCATCTACTTCTTCATCAGAAGTCTTTGTAAACATGAATTTCTCTGCAGTTTGTGCACCCTGACTTTCAGAATTTGCATAGAAGCCAGCCAATTAAATAGGTTCATAATAGTTACACCACCACCACCACGGTTCTCTTGTATTCATCCAGTACACTTCTTTGTATCCATTTAGACACAGAGCAGGATGAAACTAATTGCCGACAACTACGAGGATGACCACTACCACCTTCATGCTCCACCCCCCCATATGCAACCCCTCCACCCTCAACCCCAACCCCAGATCCCCTACCCACAAGGCCCACACCCTCACCAGCCCCCTTATCCGCACGCACCCCATCCCCAACACTCCCAGCCTCCACCCCATCACCCACAACAACCCCCCCAACCACAATATCCCCACCCGCAGCACCCCCAGCACCCTCAGCCGCCTGGTCAACACCCACACCTACCCAGACCCCAACAGCCACACCCTCAACACCCTCATATCGGGGTCCCTCCACAGCAGCATCCACACCCCCAGCACCCCCACGGGCCCCCGCCTCAGCAAGGCCCCCACCCTCAGCCCCTCCCACACCCGCAGCAGCACCCCCATCACCCCTCACACCCCGGACCTCAGGGCCCACACCAACGACATCCTCCACCTCTACACCATCGAGGTCCAGGCCGTGGGCCGCCCCATCCTGGACACCGACCCACCCCAGACCAGGTTTGTATGGTAACTCAGCTAAACTTAATTGCTTTGCTGTAGTTGTAATTAACATAATATGTGTACATTTAATCCAATTAAATTATTTGTTTTTTATTCAATTTAAAACCTGGCTCTGTCCGTTATATGTCTTTTATCTAACCCTCTGTAATATGTCTTATACAATCTATATGTCTTTTAACAGCTTTGAACTAAAAACAGCAATGCATGTTATGGCTAGCCCTGTTGAAAAGACCAGCATATGTGTTTTGAATGCTGGTATTCTGGTTCCCACTATTTTATAAGGATTAGTTAAATAAAAAAGTCTAGGATTAAAAGTGTAGTGCTTCAGGCTTATGGTACAGATGGTAAGTACATTTTGTTTTTGGAAGTGCGTCCTTATTCTTACGAAGAACATACTCAACATGTAAAGGTTTTGGCTGGTGTTTGAACAAAGAGATATTGCTATTCAGTGATTTTACATAATTACTTATTTCTTACTATATAATTAAACTGTGTGATCGAGCCAAAATCTGTGGTCACAGTTTTGTGTTGTGCCAAACAACATTGTGTTGTGCCCAGTTTTCGAGCCAAAATGCCACACGCAAAAGTGCCACAACTGATTAGTGAATTCGCCCTAGGGTTTTTAACCAGCAAGACTGTATTACTGTAGTTGACCAGCCTAACCAGTAAAACATGTTGTTTCATTAGGTTAAACAGCAAAACCATCTTGGTCGGCCAACCAGACAGCACCAAAACAGCACTAATCTGCATAGACCAGTTGTATCTCCAAAGTACCTAACAATACATATGACATGATTCAATACAACGAGATGAATCACATCATCAAAAACAACTATAAACGACTTAATATTCCAGGACATTCAAATATGCTGCAAGGGTTTGACGTCCGTGATGCCGAACGGCATTGGTCTTTTGCACGTTGTAATGATCGAGATGCACCAAATGGGAACATGTGATGTAAGTAAGTATGAATGAGATTTAAGAGCTACACCAGAGGACAAGATAATTTTATGTATTGATTAACTACTGTGAGAAATAAAATCGCTACATAGGATTGTATTGGCGCAGCCCAAGTCTAAACTGGTCTTTTCAGCAGCGGTTGGAATAATAAATCTGCCTCTCACTTGCTGTAATTCAACAAATCATATTTCTGTGATCTCAACAACCTGCTCTTTCACGTTTAACTTATCTCATTCTCCTCATTTCATGCTGACCTCAAAGGATGATGAAGAAGGAATTTGGGCTTAACCATTTCCAAACCAAAGCAATGATATTGTTTTATGGGGTGAGATCCATAATTGATTGGTGTCTGTTGATGGTTAGGTGTTTTACCAAAACAAAAGTCTTCTTATAATTTTTTCTCCTTTTCCTTGTCTTATTTTCTTTCTTCTCTTTTGTCCTTCTATAATAGACAATTCAATCACTAATGGAGGAACACAGCCATGCCATGCAAATAAAACTATACATTGTCCACTCAGCCAGTCTTTATCTACAATCAGTTTCATTCTTTTGGATGGGGCCCCACTTATTTCCATGCATTAAGGAAAGAGGCGGAGCATTAGTGGGAGTGGGAGGAGCAAAACTGGAGATGACCACCTGAGCAAGTAAATGTGCTTTCAAAGAAAGTACTAATATTACTTTTAGCCAAAACTCTTAAAGTGATTCTTTTTAACCACGTTTTGTTTTTACAGATAATTAAAAAACAAAATAGACAGGAAGACTGGACTATAGAGCAGTGTTACTTCCTGGTGCAGTCCTTTCAAAAGACATTTGCCTTGAAGACTCATTTCTCAATCATCATAAGATGAGAGACATGCTCAGCTGCAGCTGCTGTTATCCTGGTTGTTACATGCTACCAGTGCATGCATCTAGTGTCTGGCCCCTCCTCTTCTTAGTCCAGCCCCACCCACTCTCATCTAGCCCCACCTCTTCAAAGAAGCAACCAATCAATCTGCACAATTGACTGCACTCATTCAAGCCTTGATAATGCACATCACATACTAACCAGATTTGCCAATTTGTTCTTGCTTGAGCTCCACTCCAAACCCCAGGACTGGTCTGCATGTAAGTTGTCATGCACCTATGTACCTCCAATAGGGACCGTTTCGAATGGTGCTTTAACTGGTGCTCAGGCCCAAGAGATGGAGACAGCCATGGCTACAATCTGCAGTGAATTAGATTTCTAGTAATCTATGGATATCAACTGATCCGGCTGTCTGTGCTTTTGTCTGTAACACTGTAATGCTCCCAGATGTCATCGTGCAAGTTCTGTTCAATTCTACGGAAGATAATTAAGATATTTTTCCAACCTACACCTGCAGGTTGTAGTTTTATGTTCCACAGATCACAGGTAGGTCTAGAATGTCCCAGAGCTCACGAGAGTGATTGGTTAGACCTGTTTGCAGGGCCAGTTCACCCTGAGTGTCCCATAAATGGGATGGCTTTCCTCCTTTAACTTACCGCCCCACCAGGTATTGGCGAAGCTACCACCAGGCGCTACAACGCCCAACCCAAACTTCTCATAGTGTCACAACATGGTGGCGAGTGCCTATTTATATATAGATAGTAGATATATAAATAGAGAAATAATAGCTAAATAAGGTGTGTCTACTGTAATCAGACAATTGTGTCAGATATCCAAGAAAACTGTTTCCATTTCTTATGTGTGTTATCATCGTCTGTTTGGCCCTCACAGTGCTCCCATTACAAGATCTTGACACTGGGGTCTATGCAAAATAATAAATAACAAAAGGTCCTTTTTGCAGGAACCATGGTGGAATTTATGGAATCTTTATCTAGAAAAAACTTGTATAGAATACTGTATGTTGCACCTTGCAAAAAAAAAATCAAACAGCAATGAGATCTGTGTGAAACGTCTACAACATTATGGACTGAAACCTAAAATTGAGGGTAAGAAGCATTATCAACATTGTTAAAGTGAAAAATTTAATTGAGATGGCCGAGATATTGTTAAGAAAATGTATGTTGTCTTAAATGTGTAATTTCACTGCTGTAGTGTGTAGTTGTAGAGTTCTCGTTAGGACTTTTGCAAAATTGTTCAGAATATGGCCAAGATCTGACTGTTAATATTGAAATGTTTGTGCGTCCATGTTGCATTTAATGCTCTTGCTTTTCAAACGCCTTCACTCTGGTTCCAGAACCTGACTTGTCTCTGTTTTGGAATGTTCAGAGTCAGTCTTACATTGCTTATTCTCTGGAAAATTCCTATGTTGCATCCTAGAACATTTAGCTGGTGTGGTTCTACAACAAACAGTTGCTTATCCAGAATATCTTTACTGTGTGATTCCCTGTTCTGTCTCTTGGATGTTTTGAGTCCTTTTTTGCTAATGGCAATTCAGTTTCAAACACAACAAGAGTGTTTTAGCTGAAATTCTAACTCTGTGTTCTAACTAGGCGCTATGCAATGGGTGACAGGTGATAAATCTGGTTACTATAAGTTTTCGTCCTAGCCAACCACGACAAGCGATGGGCAACGGGTGATTTCTGTCATGTCCCACTGGACAGACCACTCCAAAAATGAAATCTCATTGGCCAAAACTTCTGATTGGTTGTGATTGTCTTATGTCACGCAACATTTTCACTTTTAGGCCAGAAACATATGCAGATGCAGGCACTTGGCCAATGCATTATCAACGCATGGTTTGGTTAATGCTTAACATGCATTCTTGCATTTCTGTGCAGTAGCAAATCTCAGTACACAAGTGGGCAATAGAGTTATCTTCAAAAGTCTTTGCCATTAAACTGGATGTGTTATTTGGGTAAGTTGCAATAAATACTGTATACTGACTTCAACTAACTTGCTCAGCAATATTCTCTTCAAACTGTTGCTTCACCTTGATAGTAGTTGTCTTGAAAGATAAAACTCAACGTAGAAGCAGACAGTTCAAACTAATGCCCTTTGCAGCAACGTTGAGAGTGCAGCGCCTACTTGCATTGTTAAAAATTGCATTCTGACACATTTTAGAACACAACGCACAAAATTGAGCTTGTGTAACTAGATGTGTCTGCGTTCACGTACTTGCATAGGCCTTTAAGGCTGAAATATTCTCTACAAAAGTACGTGACCGCAGACGCTTCTAGCCATGCAAGCTCAATTTCGTGCATTGTATGTTTTTACTTGCGTAAAGTATGTTTCAGTTTTTGCGTGTGTCGACAGGCAAATTGTTGCATCGCTTCTGGTTAGGACAGTTTAATGTTCTGTTGTCTGTTTGTCTGTCTGTCTGTCTGTCGTGCAAGTCTATAATTGTACTATTAGACAAAGCAAGAGGACAAAAAACATCAAACCTTACCTTCTTGGAAATGTATTGCAGTCCTCTTTTTTTTTTTTTTACTATTGAATACTTGAAGTAGGGGTGATCTCCTGCCTTGGTAAAAAATATGTTATATAGAACAAAACAAAAAGAGATATGTTGAATTATGTGGTGATGATGCATGATTATTTACATTATGTGCCAACTCTGGGCTGTGGCGAAGACAGGTCTAATAGATCTAAATGCAAAATAATGAAGACTTAAATGATGAGATATACTGTAATAAAAAAAGAAAGAACAAGTTCCAGCCCTGTAGGGTCTTTAAAACTCTGACTTATGGGCCTCTGGTTTGAGCACAGGTCCAAAATAAAGAGAACAAAATGGAAGATATCTCTATATATTTATTTTTTGTTGTGTGCCAGTTGCATTGTTTATTTTATTCATGATGTCAAAAAATACAAACCTCTAGATGATACAAACCACTGTGACAAATGGCAGAAAAAAATGAGTAATTCTAAGAAAACATTGTTTTTACTTTTTTTAAGATGTTTATGTTTTTTTAATTTTTTTTTATTGTTTTTTTATTTTTATGGTTCATGCTTTTTTGAATATGTCAGTTTGGGACTGTAAGAATTGTACATGGAATTTGTTTTTCATTTTGTTTCTTGTACAGCAGTGAAAACAAGTCTGATTTGAGTGTCAGCATGCTGATTGATACAGTGTGAACGTGGGGTTCATTTTCCCATGGTGCATCAGTTGGCATCATGACGGTGTAATGTGTTTGAGAATGGTGTATCCTCACCCCCACCCACTGCCAGTGGATTGCCCGTGCATCAAAATAAACGCGTTCGCATGTATTCAGGGTGCAGATCTGAGATGCTGAAAGAGTGTGGAATATTCGTGTGTGTGTGTGTGTGTGTGTGTGTGTGTGTGTGTGTGTGAGTGTTAAACTGCAGAAAGTTAAGGTGCGAGAGGTGTTCAGTGTGAAATCTGTGTCATGTTTGATGTTTTTAAACCCTGTTGGGCTTAACTCAGAGTCCTCCTCGAACTCCCCTGATGTTTGCTATTGTATGTGTTGTAACCCCAACTATTCTTGAGTGTCAGTCGGCTTGTTTATCCATTAAATAAAAATTACTTTCTGATATATAAATGTCTTTATATTAAAAATATAATAATAATAATAAAAATATAAGTTTATTAGTTGATGTTCAAAGTGTTACACTGTGTCCTGATAAAAATACACATTGTATTGGTATATTATTATGTTACATGGTATTTGTTAGTACTAGGGCTGTCAATTTAACACGTTAATTCAGTGCAGTTAATTATATTGAAAATACTGCTTTAAAAATTAACGTAATTAATCATGCCTTAGGACTGTAATAAAGAATTTTCCTTCCATCGCAGCAATTCAATCTTGAAGTAGCCTAAGCGCAACTCCAGCTGTACAGACAACAAACCATTCTGACAGCAGACGGATAATGAGGACGCGTTCATGCGTTCAAATAGAACTGCAGGGAGTGCAAATCTGAACGCTGGGGACTTGAGATGTGTTTTTCTAAATTTCAAACTAAACAAAATGGATTGCTGTTGAATCTAGACCAATGATAGGCTTATGTTTAATGATAAGGAATAAACAATATATTGCCTTCTAAAGCCACTTTTTGTAATGTACGTTACCTTTTGTAATGTAATGTATTTATGTACAGGTGCATCTCAATAAATTAGAATGTCGTGGAAAAGTTCATTTATTTCAGTAATTCAACTCAAATTGTGAAACTCGTGTATTAAATAAATTCAATGCATACAGACTGAAGTAGTTTAAGTCTTTGGTTCTTTTAATTGTGATGATTTTGGCTCACATTTAACAAAAACCCACCAATTCACTATCTCAAAAAATTAGAATACATCATAAGACCAATAAAAAAAACATTTTTAGTGAATTGTTGGCCTTCTGGAAAGTATGTTCATTTACTGTATATGTACTCAATACTTGGTAAGGGCTCCTTTTGCTTTAATTACTGCCTCAATTCGGCGTGGCATGGAGGTGATCAGTTTGTGGCACTGCTGAGTTGGTATGGAAGCCCAGGTTTCTTTGACAGTGGCCTTCAGCTCATCTGCATTTTTTGGTCTCTTGTTTCTCATTTTCCTCTTGACAATACCCCATAGATTCTCTATGGGGTTCAGGTCTGGTGAGATTGCTGGCCAGTCAAGCCCACCAACACCATGGTCATTTAACCAACTTTTGGTGCTTTTGGCAGTGTGGGCAGGTGCCAAATCCTGCTGGAAAATGAAATCAGCATCTTTAAAAAGCTGGTCAGCAGAAGGAAGCATGAAGTGCTCCAATTTCTTGGTGAAAGGGTGCAGTGACTTTGGTTTTCAAAAAACACAATGGACCAACACCAGCAGATGACATTGCACCCCAAATCATCACAGACTGTGGAAACTTAACACTGGACTTCAAGCAACTTGGGCTATGAGCTTCTCCACCCTTCCTCCAGACTCTACGACCTTGGATTCCAAATGAAATACAAAACTTGCTCTCATCTGAAAAGAGGACTTTGGACCACTGGGCAACAGTCCAGTTCTTCTTCTCCTTAGCCCAGGTAAGACACCTCTGACGTTGTCTGTGGTTCAGGAGTGGCTTAACAAGAGGAATACGACAACTGTAGCCAAATTCCTTGACACGTCTGTGTGTGGTGGCTCTTGATGCCTTGACCCCAGCCTCAGTCCATTCCTTGTGAAGTTCATCCAAATTCTTGAATCGATTTTGCTTGACAATCCTCATAAGCATGCAGTTCTCTCGGTTGGTTGTGCATCTTTTTCTTCCACACTTTTTCCTTCCACTCAACTTTCTGTTAACATGCTTGGATACAGCACACTGTGAACAGCCAGCTTCTTTGGCAATGAATGTTTGTGGCTTACCCTCCTTGTGAAGGGTGTCAATGATTGTCTTCTGGACAACTGTCAGATCAGCAGTCTTCCCCATGCTTGTGTAGCCTAGTGAACCAAACTGAGAGACCATTTTGAAGGCTCAGGAAACCTTTGCAGGTGTTTTGAGTTGATTAGCTGATTGGCATGTCACCATATTCTAATTTTTTGAGATAGTGAATTGGTGGGTTTTTGTTAAATGTGAGCCAAAATCATCACAATTAAAAGAACCAAAGACTTAAACTACTTCAGTCTGTGTGCATTGAATTGATTTAATACACGAGTTTCACAATTTGAGTTGAATTATTGAAATAAATGAACTTTTCCACGACATTCTAATTTATTGAGATGCACCTGTATGTTATTATTATATATACGCACAAATATATAGATATATAATTATTTAATCATATATTTCATTTTCTTTATTTGGGGGACTTTTGCAGCAAATACTGAAGTATGCAAATATTAATTAATATTTTTTATATTCATATATATATATATATATATATATATATATATATATACACACTGGTGACCAAAAGTTTGAAATAATGTACAGATTTTGCTGTTTCTGAAGGAAATTGGTACTTTAATTCACCAAAGTGGCATTCAGCTGATCACAAAATATAGTCAGGACATTACTGATGTAAAAAACAGCACCATCACTATTTGAAAAAAAGTAATTTTTGATCCAAATCTAGACAGGCCCCATTTCCAGCAGCCATCACTCCAACACCTTATCCTTGAGTAATCATGCTAAATTGCTAATTTGGTACTAGAAAATCACTTGCCATTATATCAAACACAGCTGAAAGCTATTTGGTTCGTTAAATGAAGATTAACATTGTCTTTGTGTTTGTTTTTGAGTTGCCACAGTATGCAATAGACTGGCATGTCTTAAGGTCAATATTAGGTTAAAAATGACAAAAAAGAAACGGCTTTCTCTAGAAACTTGTCAGTCAATCATTGTTTTGAGGAATTAAGGATATACAATGCTTGAAATTGCCAAAAAAAAAAAAAAACTTAATACTTCATACAAAGGTGTACACTACAGTCTTCAAAGACAAAGGATAACTGGCTCTAACAAGGACAGAAAGAGATGTGGAAGGCCAGAGGAGAAGTACATCAGAGTCTCTAGTTGAGTCTCATTGAATTCTACCTGCTGAACACGTTTCATGTACAACATTAAAGGGAAGACTCTTTTCTGACCACTTTTGAAACAGAAAAAAAAAAGAAAAGGTTAGAGTGGGCAAAGAAAAAGACTTTGGACAGCAGATAATTGGAAAAGAGTGTTATGGATTGTAACAAGGTTAAGGTTGGGAAAGGAGGTGGCGGGAACCAGCTGAACCATCAAAATAATAGTTTAATGAAAACTTAAACAAAAAGACACAGAACACAAATGCACACACTGCAGCTGCACGTGGCGCTCTCTCTCCCAAACTGCCGCATTCCGCTGCACTGATCCCTCTCCTCGGCTGATTAGCCCGATTGGGGTCCAGGCGTGTGTAGTCACCACCCTCCTCCTCATCACACTCGTCTCCCTCCTTTGCCTCAGGCCGGGGAACCCCCCGTGGGGAGGGGTGCTCCCCTTTTGGCCCCGCCTACCGGCAAGGCTTTTCCCCACCTCTCTAGGGCTGGGGAGGGGGACGAGGGGAGGGGAAAAAAAAAGAGGAGAGGGGAAAGGGCAAAGCAGAGTGACAGCGAGAGAGAGAGAGTGAGGAGAGAGAGGAATAACTTGTTTCGCCGGCGCCTAGATACACTGTCGCCCGGCCCTCAGCCACTCCCCAACCTCTGGCGGATGACAGCCGCTCATCCCCGTGCGGACAGGAGCAAGTCTTCCGACCCCTGGTAGATGGAACGCCCCTCCGCACCTGGCAGCAGCTCCACCGCTCCAGGAGGCCGGCAGCGAGTCCATCCTCCCCTCGCGGACAGTGGCCGTTCCTCCGCATCCAGGCGGCCAGCAGCGATTCCTCCGTCCCCCAGCGGATGGCCCAGGCTGCTCTAGGCAGTGGCAAGGACTCCGCGACAGCGCATCCCTCCACCTTCCCAGGTTTCGGCACCTATGTAACAACGGTAAGGTATGGCAGCTGCATGTGGCTCCCTCTCTCCCGAACTGCCATGTTCCGCTGCACTTATCCCTCTCCTCGGCTGATTAGTCAGATTGGGGGCCGGGTGTGCGTAGTCACGGCCCCGCCCTCCTCCTCGTCACATGGATTTTAACCCCACTGAGATTTTGTGGGATCAGCTAGATTGTAAGGTGCGTGAGAAGTGCCCGACAATACAGCCACATCTATGGCAAGTGCTACAGGAAGCGTGGGGTGAAATGTCACCTGAGTATCTGGACAAACTGACAGCTAGAATGCCAAGGATCTGCAAAGCAGTCATTGCTGCACGTGGAGGATTTTTTGATGAGAACCCTTTGAAGTAGTTTAAGTTTTTTGAAATTGTATTAGTAATTTTTCATGTTACTAATGTCCTGACTATACATTGTGATCAGTTAAATGCCACTTTGGTGAATAAAGTACCAATTTCTTTCCATAGGAGCAAAATCTGTACATTATTCCAAACTTTTGGCTGCCAGTGTGTGTGTATATATATATATATATATATATATATATAGACAGTGTTGGGGAGTAACAAAATACATTTAACAGGAATACGTATTTAAAATACAAAATATAAGTAACTGTATTCCACTACAATTACAATTTAAATCATTGGTATTTAAAATACAGTTACATTCAAAAAGTATTTTGATTACTGAAGAGATTAATTTGCATTTTATTGTCATTTGTTTCATTTAATATTTAGTCCTTTCAGATGGAAAACATTTATACATATAAATGATGCTGATCCAAAGTGCATTTGAACAGCGGTGAAACACTTTCTTGTGATATGTGGCATTCATACGAGCAGACAGAGAAGTAAGTTTGGAGCACAAGAACCTTGTGTAAATTGTCAGCTTCACGCTAAGCTAAAATGCTTTTTCTGGCCATTTTACATGCACATTACCAGGCACGATCATATTTTTTTATCAAGAAAATTCATGTTGGATCATAATTTCTTTTTTCTAGTAAGACCTTTGATATTAGGGCAAAAATTATATTCTTGATAATAATTTTTGTATTGTTTTCCTGTAAAAATATCTAAAAATCCTTAAAACAAGATCAATTTGATTAATCTGGTTTTAGAAACAACACTGCATAAGATATTTAGGTTTTTCAGAGAATGTATTTTTAACATGTGTATTTTGTCTTACTGTACTGGCAGAGTTTTTATAGTCAAAACAAGTGAAAAAAATCTACCAGTGCTGAAGAAGTAATCCAAAGTATTTAGAATATGTTACTGACCTTGAGTAATCTAATGGAATACATTACAAATTATATTTTACAGCATGTATTCTGTAATCTGTAGTGGAATACATTTCAAAAGTAACCCTCCCAACCCTGTATATATATATATATATATATATATATATGCATACTACTATATACACTGTATATATATATATATATATATATAAATCACCATTTCATGTAATTAATTAGATTACAATTTTTTAATTGACAGCCCTAATTAGTATGCAGTCACAAGGAAATATTCTGTTTTAGCCATTTTTTTTTATAGCAGAATGTATTAACATTTTGTATATATTCTTTTGTTTCATTTTAATCTTAGTAATTCATGTTTGGTGTCATTGACATCAAACCTTTAAAAATATTTGAAAATGCAAATGGAAAAAAAGTATAAATTTGAAAGTGTGAATGGGATTTAAGAGTTACAATGAAGGGAATTTTATCAGTCAATAACAAATTAAATTTCGCTTTGCTCACAAAAACTATTTTATGGCTTCAGAACTTTGGAAAATAGTGCACAAGTAAACTTTTTCATACCTTTTTGTCCTTTTATGAGTTTGATGGTGTGAACTAGTCCTTTTTTATATTTAGCAAGCATCTTGAAATTTTCCTTGGATTAATTAGAGTTAAGCATCAACATATGGGTATTTTGCAGTGTAATAAAGTGTCACCACCACAAAAAAAAAAAAAAAAGAAAAAAAGAAAAGACTATTTAAAAACTTAATTGCAAATAACTTTACAAGTTTGTTGCATATATATATATATATATATATATAATTTATCTCCCTCTTATGAGAGTGTCCATCACTCGATCACTCTTGTCAGAGAGCCAGTATCCAGCCATGGCAGCCACTGCTCCCATGAAGATAGAGGTAAATACCAGGTCCCCTTTTGCCGCCAATGTGGCCAATGCACACAGCACCACACCAAAGAACATTTGCTGCAGAACCTCGATTTCATCTTCCTGGATGTCATCAAAAAGACCCTTTTCTTCACCAGCTGAGGAGAGAGATAGCAAGAGGTCAGTGAACTTTAAAAAGCCATAACAACCATATGTGATAGCAACTGGTGAAAATAAGTGAAACTACAAATCACAAAAACTAATCGGAGTAACAATTACCAGTCACAATTCTATCTAAGAAAAACTGCACATGCAGATCTCATAATAGTTGTATCTCTTTTGTGTAAATGTAGTCTCTCTCTGTAACCAGAGATCAAAAGGCATGTGACGTCAAAAGCACAGCACAGGTGATTTTTGGAGAAGTATGTAGCTGCAGGCAAAGCTCCAAAAAAGTGTCGGAGCTCCAAACCGCAAGTAAATATATAGAAATTCCCTAACCTAACCCTTTCCCTAACCCTCGTGGAAGTGACGCCCCCTTTTGGAATTGGCACAACCCACTTTTGGAATAACCCCGCCCATTCCAGAGTAACTCTGCCCTCTTTTGGAGATTCCGCCCCCATTTGGAGATCTCTGGCCTGCACCTACACCTACTTGGATTTTCCAAGTAGGGATAACTGCAGGCCAGAGACCTCCAAATGGGAGCAGAATCTCCAAAAGAGGGCGAGGTTACTCCAAAATGGGGCGTCACTTCCACTCACAGTTAAGGTTAGGGAAAGGGTTAGGTAAGGGACTCCCTAAATCTTCAATGGCGATTTGGAGCGATCGCCCCTTTTTGGAGCAATGCCTGCAGCTATACCCTTCTCGGATTTTGGGGGCATGAACATTCACCACATGGTGGCGCTTTTACGGAATTCGGCACATTGGGTCTGAATTAAGGTGGAGAAATAACTGGGCCGCGCAGAGTAGCATCACACATACAGTATGTGTTTCTGCAACAGCCAGTTACGTTACAAGCTGCCAGATTCAAATTCGTGCTGACACAGGCTGCGCTGTTCAAGCATCTGTAATTTATATTTGTTCTAACAGTCATTTATACAGTCTTTTAAACCACAGAATACGTTTATTTTATATACATACATCCAACTCGTCACCAAAGTACCACAATAAAAAGTTGACAGCTTTTATACCCACAGTCAATACATCAAACGCGATTTTCTCTGATGCGTACTGCCATTTGTTTACTTTAGTGGCGGTTGTCATTTGTCAAACAAACAGCTACTCAAAGAGTCTTTTCAAGCACATAATATGTTTATTTTAACAAACAGCCTAATTGTCACAAAAGTACCACGATGGGGGGCCTGGGTAGCTCAGTGGTAAAATACGCTGGCTACCACCCCTGGAGTTCGCTAGCTCGCTAGTTCCTAACCCTAACGCGTGCTGAGTGACTCCAGCCAGGTCTCATAAGCAACCAAATTGGCCCGGTTGCTAGGGAGGGTAGAGTCACATGGGGTAAACTCCTCATGGTCGCTATAATGTGGTTTGTTCTCGGTGGGGCGCGTGGTGAGTTGAGCGTGGTTGCCGCGGTGGATGGCGTGAAGCCTCCACACGCGCTATGTCTCCGTGGCAATGCGCTCAACAAGCCACGTGATAAGATGCGCGGGTTGACAGTCTCAGACGCAGAGGCAACTGGGATTCATCCTCCGCCACCCGGCCTGAGGAGAATCACTACGCGACCACATGGACTTAAAAGCACATTGGGAATTGGGCATTCCAAATTGGGAGAAAAAAAAACAAAAAACGACCACGATAACAATTCACAGCTTGTATATGCACAGCCATCATATCTAAATGTGATCTTCCCATGCACGCAGCCACGTCTGCTGATTAGGTGCAGATGCAGTTTTCATTCACACAAACAGCAACTAAAACAGTCTTTTTGTTTTCTAAAACAGACAGCCAAATGATCACAAAAGCACCATGATAACAGTTTAAAACTCATATACTCACAGTGAAAACATACTGATCAAGCGTGATTATCCGATGCACGCAACCAAGTCTGTTTACATTAATGCTTGTCACACACACACACACTCAATGTCTGAGATGTCAAACAGTGCATATAGGCAAATCGGACTGCTGATATTATTTGTTCATTTGTTTTTACAGCTATAAAAACTAAATAAAATAACAAAATACAGTACAGCAGACTTAACCCATTTTTTCACATGATTACTATATTATATACAGTATTTTATTTTGTATTTTTTTTTATGATAAGAAATCAAAAATTAAAATACAATAAATAAAACAATACTCTACACACTGCCCACCTCTCCCGGCTGTGCAGTGTAACATGCAAAAATAACTGACACCAGGGGGCACTACAGCGGAATTTAGACCCCACTCATGAAAAGGTTAATGGCAGATTAACAAGACAAAAAAACAAAAAAGAAATCTTGAGAATAATGTGCACTGATGAATAATGCACAATAAGGCCAAGAATGTGAATTAAGACAGTAAACAAGGTGCATTTTGATTTCATGTGGATTTAAAAGTGTCATATTTTACAGTTTCACTTTCGTTTAACATCATATGGGTCATATGACACTACTGTTACATGCAATACAGGTTTAGCCACTCTTGGACCAACATGATCAATTTTCCTCAAATTATGTAACAAGCACAATACACTGCATGAGTTACACAATACAGATCCTTTTGGGACAGATCTGTTTAATTCAGTGGTTGAAGTTCACATCCTCTGCTCATAGATTAGATCTCTGTTATTTAATATCTGAGTTTGGTACTCAAATTATATTTCCAGCTCACCTGCTGGTTGGTTCCTCTCACAGGTGTTGTCCTTGGGTGTGTATCCCTCTGCACACTGACACTGATAAGACCCTTCTGTGTTCACACAGAAGACATTGAGACCGGGGCAGGCCAACACCTCCTCACTGCATTCATCAATATCTGCAGGATAACCAGGTCAAACACAATGTTCAAATAAAACCTGAAAAGATGTTTTATTTTGTTTTATTTAATTTTTTAATTCTTGTTAACATTCTTAAAGGGATAGTTTTATCACCCCAAAATAAAATACCTGTCCTCATTTATTCACCATCATGTTGTTCCAAACCTGTATTACTTTTGTCCACCATGAAACACAAAAGGGGATGTTAAGCAGAATGAAAAACATTTGTCTTCTTCCATAGTATCAGTCAGGCTTAACATGTCCTTTTATGTTCCATGGAAGAAAAAAAGCCATATGGGATTGGAGTGAGTTGACAGGTTTTTCATTTTTGGGTGAACTATCCCTTTAAAGGAATACTCCGGGTTCAAAATAAGCTCAGTTGACAGCATTTAGGGCATAATGCTGATGACCACAAAAACGAATTTCCAACTGTCCCTTGTTTATTTATTTTTTAAAAAGGACAAGCAGCATAAATCACAGTTACAGTGAGGCACTTACAATGGAAGTGAATGTGGCCAGTGCATAAACATTAAAATACACACTGTTTCAAAAGTATAGCCACAAGAGGTTAACATTATTTTAGTGCGATTCGCTTACAAATCTTGTCTGTGTAAACTTATAGCCAACATTACAACTTTGTTGTCAGGACTACGCAACACGGTAAACCCAGTAATCTCTTAAATGCTGCAAAGCCAGTAAATCCCTGATTTTATCACACTAAAATCATGCTAACATGTATAATGTTTGCATCTTGTAGCTATACTTTTGAAACAATGTGTATTTTAACATTTATGGATTTTCCCATTCACTTCCATTGTAAGTGCCACACTGTAACTCAGATTTTTCCTTTTTTTTCTTCTTCTTCTTTTTTTATATATATATATATATATATATATATATATATATATATATATATATATATATATATATATATATATATATAAATGAGGGCCAAGACAAAACATTTTTTGTGGTTATTATCAACAGTATGCCACAAACGCTTTTGATTGAGCTTAACTTGTCTTGTACCTGGATCTTTCCTGTAATGTTTTCGGTGGGAATGCATCTTTAGCCACAAGATGGTACCATTTCAAGCAGTACAGCTTAAAGCAACAGTATATTAATAAGTGTCAATGCAGAACAGAAGAAGTGGTCATATATTTGTCAAGCTTGAAATAATAATGGTTTGGGCAGAACACGGCCAAAACCATACGATGATATAGCCTATTATATATAAACAGGCCTACTATAAAAACTATGGCAATTAAGAATAATGAACTTTTCAAGTTGTTCTGCATTGCTAAGCCAAAAAAAAAAAAAAAAAAAAACAATTATAAACAAAAACCTATTTTAAAAAAATAAGGTGCAAGTCAATTTTAAAAAGAAATGAAAAAAAAAAAATCATAGAAGATACTGAAAAATTAACTATAGAACTTCAATCCAATGTTTGACAAAATCCACTGACAGTCAAAAAGTGATCCCAGATGTTGAAACGTTTTGGATTTTTGATTATTGCAGCTGACAAAAGGAATCAAGAAGTTTGTTTTCAAATTATTTAAAAGAAAACTGGTTGAACGTCCATCCAACGCCTGTACAGTCTAGAGGGTTTTTCAGAATGCAAATTCAGCCCAGAAGTGAGCATTGTGAATTCTCTAACCATACCACAGTGTTTGTTTACGAAGGCCATTAACATGACTTATTTTTGTGAGTCAGTTTGTTTTATTATTATCATTTTTGTAATGGCTACAAAAACCATAGAGCTTTAACAGCTTTAGGCTAAGTATAACACTGAGAAGCACCTCACTTGATGACCTAAACTATACCATCCAGTATCACTGAAGTATAAAAATATAATACTATTCAGAAGCCTTAGGACTAGAGAATGTTTCTGATATGTTTATGGGATATTTGTGTGGTTCCTCATGTCAAAAGCTTGAAAAACTCTACAATGATTGCATGCTTTGGCTAAACCTCACCTAAACATCTCATCCCTGATGATCTGTATCCTACAGCACATTTCTTACAGCGGGCAGCTCCTCCACCCACACAGCCAATACAAGACTTGTCACATCCTGGTACAAAGGACATGGAGACATCAGTATTAATTTAATATTGATGTGAATGTATGAGCATGTGTGATTGTTGTTGTTGTGTTTTAAAGGGATAGTTTACCCAAAAACGCAAATTATGTCATCATTTACTCACCCTCATGTTGTTCCAAACCCGTATACGAGATGTTAGGAAGTATTTTAGTCTCAGTCACCATTCACTTGCATTGCATCTTTTTTCCATACAATATAAGTGAATGGTGACTGAGGCCTTCATTCTGCCTAAAAGCTCCTTTTGTGTTCCACAGAAGAAAGACAGTCATACAGGTTTGGAACAACATGAGGGTGAGTAAATGATGACAGAATTTTCATTTATGGTACATTTTGCAAGTAATAAAATACCTCTGGGAATAAATCACACTGACCTCTGCACTCATAAGACCCATGGGTGTTCAAGCAGTATGTGTTGTAAGGGCACTGACCCAGTTCAGTACCACATTCGTCAATATCTGTCAGAATAGAAATATAGGCATTTATTATTTTTCCAGAACCAAATGGACCATGAGGTCAAGTGTATACTCAGTCTGTTCATCTGACTTACCTACACACATGTTGTCGTGCAGGGTAAATCCTGTATGGCACTGCAAGCACTGGTCTTTCTCTATTCCTCCACATGCTTTACAGTTCTCTGAGCAGTTCTGACACAAAACTAGATGAAAAAGGGCAAAGCAGAGCACAGAAGACAGGAAAGACATCCGAGAGCGGGACATCTCTCTACACACACAAGTGGAACCCTAAAACATTGGGGAAAGAAAGAAAGAAAGAAAGAAAGACAGAAAGAGAGAAAGAAAGAAAGACAGAAAGAGAGAAAGACAGAAAGAGAGAAAGACAGAGAGAGAAAGAAAGAAAGAAAGAAAGAAAGAAAGAAAGAAAGAAAGAAAGAAAGAAACAAAGAAGAACTTTTTTTATTAAAAACAAGCAATTTAAAGAAAAGAAGCTTAACCACTTTTCAATAGGAAGTGTAAAAGATTTTAAGGTGTGATGTGCTATTATAAGAAACTAATTGTAACACTTTACAATTTAGGAACTATATATTTATGTACATTACATTTGTGAATCATATTAGCTCCATATGAGATGCCCAGTTCCCATGAGAGCTGCTTTGCAAATTAAAACAAATCAGGTCGCTGCGCTTAAGAATCTAGTTTTAGAACCACGATTAACGGTTCGTGTTGGATTTAGTTCAAATATATACGTAGCATTTTTTGCATCACACTTTTTAAGTAAATTCAACTTATGGCCATTTCATGTCTACATAACTAGTAAACGTTTGTTAGATATGCACAAATGTAAAATTTCATTCAATTTTATTTACTTAATTTTTTTTATTAAAAATGTATGTCACACGAATAATATTTAGCAACTAATAGCAAGTTGTTTCAAATTAACATTTATGTCACTGTTTCTAAAGAAATAATAACTAAGGTCAGGCATTAAACTTGATTCCCTAAAGAACTGCACATAAACTTCAGGTACAGTATGCATATTCACATGCGCAAGGAAAACTTGCATGAACTTTACATGAAACAGCTATTTACAGTAAAACATCAATAATAACCTACTAAAAATGGCTGTAATCTCTATGAATTCTTAAAAATAATAATAATAATTAAATATCCACACAAGTTCATTCTGACCAAAAAAAAAAACCTGCTTAAATGATTCAAGCACAAGGGTTTGTGGGTATTCCCACAACCTCAGTTCTGTACTTGATTGTTTGAGTTGGTAGTACTTAAAATCTTAATTTTATGGATTTGTAAGCTAAAGAAGTTCAAAGAACTCAATATTATTTGTTTACTAAATGTAACACTCAAAGTTCACCTTACAATTAATATTTTGAGTTGTACACATTAATGAAAATTAAGTAAAGCTAAAAAATGCCAACAAATCATTATTATTTTAGCGTACCAACTTGTTATTTTCTTTCATTTCTTTTACATTTTCAAAGCTCTTAATATACATTTACATTTTAAAATATCTCATTTTAATAAAATATCCATTTTAATGTCAGAAAATTGACATTTTCTACTTTAGATGTACATCGCTAGTGACTGAGTGCATCTACTGTATACATTTATGATTTTGTTAAAAACAAAGAAATACTGTCAGTTAATTAGTAAATAGTTGGTGTTTAAACCAACATATTTTATTAGCGTTCATGTCAACACTAAATTCTTTACATATCAAATTCTAGATGTAGGCTATGCATTTTGTCTAGCTACTCGGTTTCTAAGTTTCTAAATTTAGAAATCTAAATATAATTTATTTTAAGTACAGTAATGGAAGTATTAAGTTATTTCTATGTATGTAATTATGTTGTCACGACTGTTGATTAATAAAAAGGGGTAAAAGGGGGTTATATCATGCAACTTACATAAGAAAGTGAAATCAGTAGAAGCACTGCAGTGTATTAGTAAAGTAGCCTACTTAATATTTTAAAAGTAGCTTGCAAACGTTCGACATGGAATTTATTTTCAATAACTCACAAATAGGCAACAATGCTGGCTGGACTGTCAAAGTAAACCAGTTTCTTTCGCTTATTCGGGTTCGAGCGACGATTCACTCCAACGCATATCACGCTTTACCAAATACGAATCCTACTACGACGAAGGCGTACCTCATGAATATTTATTACGATAATCCGTCAGTGATTACCGGCGTTGGTTACTGTTGTATAGCAACGGATTGGCTCATAAAATGCAATAAGGTCCTGCTGTCCGTGGCAACTTTTCCAAGACGATGGGTTGTCTCAAGAGTATTAAGACAGGTCTTCATCATAGTATTTTGGCTGAGTTCCGTTCATTGGGAGGGACTTTTTGCTGGCAAACAACTGTTTCATGAGAGTGTCTTCCTCTAGTGGGCGCTATCAGGCTCAAAGGATCGAATCCTATATTAAGGCACTACTTTGAGTCTCAAAACCTTTCTTGGTGAAGATATTTGTTTATAATTAAATACAGGCTGCTCGGTTTAATCTTTTAATTCAGAGACTGGTACTTGACATGTACATTCGCTCCAGTAATGTCTAAAACAACATATAAAAAAAATATTCTCGTTCAGTAAATACAAACGAGTGTGATTGGTCCATACAGACCAGCGCGGAGAAAAGGGCCGTTCACACCGAACGCGTCCTTACGCCAAAAAAAAGCTAGATTCAGCGCCACGAGTAGAACAGAACGCTGGTGTCTCGAGATGCGTTTGTAACAGCTGTAGTTCTGTTTAAACTGACGCGGCGTCTAATAAACGCGGCGCTCCTGCGCGATACGCGGTAAAAGACCGCGCATGTTAACATGGAAAAATAATTGAAAACTGCGCGGACTGACGCAAAAACGTGTCCAGTATGAATGCTGCCTAACAGGTGGCTACCACGTGAGAATGCCATGTATGTGCCTCTTCAGCAGCGACCTGGACAGTGTTTTAAACCTGTATAATGACAGTGAGAAAATGCAAAAGCAATTGAATTAAAAATACACAATAAAGAGATTAAAAAAAAACGTCCGCGCCGTTAAGCACCGCCCACTTTAAGCACGTAGCATTCCCATCCCTTTTATTTATGTGGTTTGCCTCAGTGGTTGACGATCAAAACGCGCGCTTAAAAAAAAAAAAAAAGCTGTCGCGCACATTGCACGCTGTGCTTCTCAGGAACGTGTTTATTTATAGATGTCTAGTGAACGATATTTTATCCTGCTGGCCTTCTAAATGCATAGGGCATATTCCATCCGTCACATGTACAACACAAGGCACAACACTCAAATTGTCAATAAACTGTATATTTGAGTACAAGCATAGCATTTTAAATTAACTGTAAAAATTCCCAAATATTTTACTATTTACATGTATTTACACTTATGGATGTTCCATTGAACTTGCTCTATAGTTGTTTGCTTAATTTAATGCCATGTCAACTTCCACGGCAATTTGCATGGCAAAATCAAGGTTAAAATAGGTAAAACAACAGAAAATCTATATAAGAGGTTTTAAGATCCATATTGATAAAAACTCTTCTGGGCTGACATTGTCAAACACTTTTTCAAGGGTGCACTCTACTGCAATTGTGAATGTTATTTCCAGTAGTTATACTGTGCTGTTAAATTCTCGTTTTCCTTCGTACTTTAGAAAAATATGCAGACTGCCTTTTTAACAACCACTCCACTCTGATTTGAGCCATGTTAATATCATTTCATGTCAGGTAATACTATGGTACTTTACGATATTACTATATATATGTACCATGGCATTTACATGGTACTCCAAGGTACTTCAAAACATTACAATTGTAGTACTACTATGGTAAATGTCCAAAAAGCATGGTATTACCATGGTACCATGTCAGTGCTCTATAATTGTTCAGTTTTTAGAAAAACCTTCTCCTCCATGTCTTCCATGTCTAGGCTGATTGAATCCATCTGAGTGAGCATTGATTCAGTCCTCACACTCTTCCCATTACAAACATTTTGTATTCCTTGAGCCAGCTTCCTCCGTGCTCTCTTTATCCACCACATCTTCTTCAACTTTCCACTGACACTGTTCGGACTTTTCAAACACAGCTCTTTAAGTAGTCCTTGACTCTGTGAGGGGAGTTTATAGAGTGGCAGACCCCTGAGCAACATTGGCATGTCATACCCTTCATTGATCAGATGTTCATGACAGTCTAACTGCACGAGAACGAACCGCTGTGCAGTGCCACCCTTCTGGCAATCAGCAAAAATGCAGTCTAGGGCAGCACCCAGCATATCTGAGAAGTATATGTTAGGGTTGCTGTGGCTTTCTTCCATCCCTTCCCTTGAAAAATTCCAGTACCATTTGGCTCGCTGTAGTGTTGATGGAGAAAGCATCAGAAGAGCTTTGCCTCCCTGTTTCTGGATGTGACCGAGCTTGGAATGGAACCACGGCGTTGGGCCCAGAGAACTGAGCTCTGCCTGGTTCCAAAGGTCTAGAGACACATGGAAACCCAGCTCAGAAAGCAATTGGCCCAGCTTGCACACCAAACGCATTTGCCATGGGTCGGCAGCAGAGTAATGCAGCAACAACACCTGCCCTCTTGTATCTGGAGAGAAAGAAAAAAGAGGGCATTAGATCATCATGAATAAAGGATCAGGTCACCCAATAATGAAAAATCTCTCATCATTTATTCACCCTTGTGTCATTCCAAAACTGTATGACTTTCTTTCTACCATGAAATACAAAAGAAGATATTTTGCAGAATGAATATGCAGCTCTTTACCATACAACAAAACTGAATGGAGACTAAGGTTGTTGAATTTGCGCTTGTTATATAGAGCCCCTTAGAGGACAGGGAGGGAATTTATTTTCTGAAATAGTTTTGCATTCCCTCACAAAAAATTTTGTGTTCCATTGCAATAGTTTGCCATCCCTGGCATTAACTTTCTTTCAATTATTTTGGGTTCCTTTACAATACTTTTATCCAACCCTTATGAAAATTCCCTAACAAAAATTAAACAAAGATTTACTTTAGTTATATTGTAGTAACAAGGATGTAGTAACCGTTTATTTATTTTTGTGGAAACCATTGGAAACCATTTTTTATCAAATTAACTATGGTTTTACTACAGTAATACTGTACTATCCATTTAGTAAATATACTTTTAATATATAAATATTGGAGTGACCATGACTGTAGTAACCATAGTTAATTTTGTTGTTATGGATCATTACAAATATCATGGTAAACTACAGTTCTTTTTCTTAAGGGTTATCCATGGTTTTACTACAGCAACCTAGTTGAAATAAGATATTTGTAGTAAAAGCATAACCACAAAATTATCATCATTTTACTACAATAACCATATTTTAACCATGACATTTGGGGTAAAACCGTAGTAATAATACAGGAAAAGAAAAATCCAGATTTTTTTGTTAATAAAAATTAAAATCATTCTGCCAGAAACATGGGTAGTTTTACTATAATAACACCATGGTTAATTTGTGGTACTTAAAACATGGTTTCTAAAACTGGTTTAATAGTGAAACCATTAGTTAATTTTGAGTAAGGGCATGTTTTTTGTTGTTGTTTTTGTGTGTGTGTGTGAAAACTGTGGTTTTAAAAATTATACTTACACCACACAAATTAACCATGGAGCAAAACCATGGTAAATTTTGTGATTTACTACATTATCGTTCAACTGTGTAATGCGAGGGAATGCAAACTTATTTAATAAATTCCCTCGCTGTTCTCTAAAGGACTCTGTGTGCTTTTGTTTGCGTGTAATTCAAACAAGACATGTTAAGATACACCATGCCAGTCTTGACATTAGTGATGTCAAACTTCGTTGATTCATTCGTGTCTCGTGACCGTTCGTCATTGATTTCAAACCTTGACTCTCCATGTTTGAATGTACAGAAACGTAAATAAGACCTAGGAGCTACTGTGGATGGAAAGAGTTTAAGTGGATATCAATAAAATTGGGTCTGTTCCTCGCACAAAGAGAATATATGATTTCAGAATACTTTAAATATAGTGTGTGTCTCCAGTTGACCACTTTTATGTTACTTTAATGGTGCTTTTTTGTCATATTTGGAGCTTGAAAACCCCAGTTCCCATTCACTTTTGTTGTATGGATACATTTTGACATTTTGGCAAAATATTTTTATTTATGTGCCACGGGAAAACGAGAGTCATACAGGTTTGGAACGACATGAGGATGAGTAAATTATTTTTGGGTGAACTATTCCTATGCTAAAAAGCCTCTTAATGTTAATGACTATAATGTAAATAAGACCAATGTTGCAGCTGTAGTACCTTTAGAATGATGTCTTCTGTCCCATTCGCTAAGCGACCCTGTAGCCACACACAACAACATAAAACCGCATCAGTAAAGTAGTAAGGTTTTCTATAATGCATTTATAACCACTAAGAGCCCCAAAAGACCTTTGCTTTGTCCTTTTCAGTGTAATACATAGAAAAATTTAATAAATGCATTCTACACATCAGCACAAAAATATGCACCATTGAAAGAGACACTTGAATGGACCCATTGAGATGCAAAAAGGACACAAAGTCGGTCTGGTCAATATTTCAGTTTGCAGACAATACCATCAACTGTCCTTCTCAATCTCACAATTATTCAGGGAACGAATGTATAAAGTTTTTGTCAGTAAAATGTCTAATCTAGATTGTTTATTTTTATTCTACTTTTCAATCTCTAGCAACAAAAGAACATATTTTGACCCAAAAAGAAAAAGGGAAATCAAGGCACACTTCCAGATAAAAAATTTAGTAAAAGCCTTTAAAAGATACTCACTTCATTATTGCTAAATTGGGCACACCTGCTCTGAAGAAATCACTAACACACATAATTTAGTATCAGAAATCCACTAGGTGGAGTATATCTAGGTACTTATATCATAGTAAATGATGTCACAATAAAGAGAGAGAGAAATGTATTTTATACACACACACACACACACACACACACACACATATATATATATATATATATATATATAAATTATAACCACAATAGGAAAAATACATCAACTATTTAAAGAAAAGTCAATTTCTTCATTCCACCTAGTGGATTTCTGACACTAAATTATGTGTGTTAGTGATTACTTCTGAGCAGGTGTGCCCAATTTAGCAATAATGAAGTGAGAGTCTTTTCTTAAGTCATTTTTGTGTGTTGTAGGCTGCACCCTGAAGAAGGCATTTTTGCAGATACACGTAAGTTTGCAGCCCTCTTTTTTCCATTGTTTTTGACTATTGTTATAGCCATTGACAATAAAGGCTTTTACTATATGTTTGATCTGGAAGTGTGCCTTGATTTTCCTTTTTATTTTTGGATTATTATTTCCTCATTAAAGAACACCTTTATATATTTTTTGAAGAACTTCGGAGCATACAGATTCTGTTTTTAGAACATATTTTGATGTTTGAATATGTACAGGTATATTGAACTTCAAAAGTCATCAAATCAGACTTTTTTGGTGGTAACTGCAACTACTTGACTGATATAGGTTTTTCATTGGCCACTGCTGATATAATGACAATATAATATATACACTCACCAAGCATTTTATTAGGAACATCTGTACAACTACTTATTTATGTGATTAATTAATCAGCCAATCGTGCTGCAGCAGTGCAATGCACAAAATCAAGCAGATACGGGTCAGGAGCTTCAGCTAATGTTCACATCAACCATCAGAATGGGGAAAAAATATGATCTCAGTGATTTTGATCGTGGCATGAGTGTTGGTGCCAGATGGACTGGTTTGAGTATTTCTGGAACTGCTGATCTCCTGGGATTTTAATGCACAACAGTCTCTGGAGTTTACTCAGAATGGTGCCAAATACAAAAAAACATCCAGTGAGCAGCAGTTCTGCGGACGGAAACGCCGTGTTGATGAGAGAGGTCAACGGAGAATGGCCAGACTGGTTCGAGCTGATAGAAAGGCTGCAGTACCTCAGATAACCACTCTGTACAATTGTAGTGAGCAGAATAGCATCTCAGAATGCACAACATGTCACATCTTGAGGCGGATAGGCTACAAAAGTAGAAGACCATGTTGGGCACTTTATTAGGACCACAGTGTTCCTAATAAAGTACTTGGTGAGTGTATAATACAATTTAATGTCAGCAAATGTATGTAATCATAACTGCTGAAATAAAATGAAGACTTGTTTTATACAATAGTTGCTAAAGCTGTTGGTAGATTTTGGAACCGAGACAATGGGAATTCAACACTAGAAACCAATTAATACAGTATATTATGTATTTAGTATGTTGCTAGTTAGTTTGCTGCTCTAGTTTGTTGCTCTTTGGTAGAAGAAAAAAAAATACCATGGAGACTAATAAATGTTGTATTCACTGAATGGCAAAGACTCACATTTGAGTTTGTTCATGAGTAGAAGACTTCCAAAAACAGCCAGACAAACAATGATCAGCGGCAGAATAATGAGAAGGCCCCAGTACTGCCGTTCCACTGAAGAAACATAACATGCAATGATGAACCAACTGATAACAATCGTCACACTTCTACAAAGTACAGCAAATGTTAGTTTTGAGTAAGCTTCGTATATCCTAACACATAAATCATTGTGACAATATGACAATAAAAGGCAGCTTTAAACAGGAGAGTTTATAATTATATTAGCATATAAATGCATTTGAATACAGGACAGATAACATTACAGTATATCAAATGGTTTCCCTAATCACACACTTACAGGGATGTTGGCAGGTATAGTGCAGAATCTTTCCATCTACTTGAAGCTGAAGACAAACAATAAGACAATGAATAATGTTTGCCATTGTCATGTTCTGTTTGCTCTTAATTACATGCTTAATAAATTGGAAATCAATAAGGGAGATAGTATCATACCATCAAACATAGTTGATGGGGACTCCGAGAACTGATATTTACAAATGTCCCAGATGCCTACAGAGAACAAAAGGGAACAAAAATGTTTAAGCAAACAGCTTATTTTACTGTAAATGTAGAAACAATTATTTTCTATAGATCTTTGTCAAAGTAAATTTAATATGGAACCATTAGAGACAGAAGTACAGTTCATTCAATATGTCGTACTGTTGTGTACCTTTGTGTCGATTGTTCAGCTAACACAACATTACAAATATAGTGAGGGCCAAACGTTTGAGACCAATAGTGAAAATGCTTCATTTTGCATTCTTTTCTAACATACAAATCCCAAATATTTAATTAGGAATTACATTATCAGCATAACAATTTGACTGAAAAACTTTACAATTAGTATTCAGTAGGTCAACATGATCACAATGGAAATTGACATATTACTTCCGAATGTTCATGCAACCTGAAATTGACCCCATTCTACCAAATTACTGATGAGTACCATTTCCCATCAGACATTTTTGCATTAATTAAAATGTGTTGACCTTTCCTCATGGCACAACTGATAGAACGTTGTATGAGTAAACTCTTCATATCCTGTGGAAACCAGGAAGTAATCGTGTTCACATAAACAACAGTGAGCATGTTTTGAAGGTGGCATTTTCACTCTAATTTTCACTTTAATTTTTACTCCACAGATAGTTAGGTTTTGGGTTGGGGTGTAGGGTTAATAAAATATGCATTCCTGTTGACTGTATTACATCATTTACAACTAAAATGACAACTTGCTTTTGGCACCACATTGTGGATATTTCACTTCAACAACACTTCCAGCTTTGGCCACTGGGGGCAGTGGTATGAATTTCGTTAAGCACAGAAGGTAATGCTGACTTTTACTTTAAAGACTAAATGCACTCGAGCTGATTTTTCAATGTCCCATAACGTTGTGTTTATTTCCAGGTTTAAATCAGTAACAAACAAGATTTTCAATGTGGTTTCACACTTTTGGATCCTACAGTAAATCTTCCCACAAATTTCCAATGGACAAGAAAACTCCAGAAAATGTGGTTTGTGAAAATCAGACCTTGACAGTGATACACATTACATGGAATCTACTTCTATGCCTCATAACCAGGCCCAGACAGAATTTGCAGACTTTCAATTTCTATGTTGATTTTGAGGGAAAATTGAGCAGAATTTAAATGGAGCTGAGAGCACTACACTTTTATTGGCAGCCGAAAGCATCATAAAATTAGCCAAACAAATTAATACACAAACTTGTTAGTTTGACTTTTCTCTGGAGTTCTGGGTGTGCAGAGCCATCTAAGCCTGCTCATAGCATCGTTTTTTGTTTTTTCCTCATAAAATTAAAAATGGTGTCTACTCTGATTAAGGCAACCTAGTCTCATTGAATAAATTTTACTATAACTACATTTTTGCAAACTTTTATGTGACTAATTCTACATTTTGTCGCCGTTTCCTGCTGAAATGAACACTAGAGGCGCTACAACAATTGTGTGTTTTATTGACTTTTCACTCACCTGATAGAGTGTTGGACTTTGGACTCAGAAATACGTGGTTCGAGACATGTGAGACGAGAGTGTCATAGAAGACACACGGGATGACGTGGTTGCGTCATAAAATGTGCTTTTCATTTCGCTTTTTTTTTTGGACACTATTGGTTAGGTTTAGGCTAAAGTTTTAGGTTAGGGAGGTACGTTTTAAAATAAACCTCATCTGATTATGACACCATTTCATTATATTTTGGCACCTCCTGCTAGACATTTCACAGGGAAACTGGAGCAGAACATAATATGGCACGTAATTTCATTTTGCAAATATGTTGCCCTGGTCACGCTTGCTGGATTAAGGTCTATACAGAACTGAAAACAAAGACACACCGCTTTATAGCTGCCCATATATATTTACCCATAGAGCTGTGACATTTTCTTCCCAATCTGTCTTATTACAGCACTGCCATCTGAATCCATCAACCTCTTTGCATTCTCCATCTGCCTCCACCTGGCATGGCCATAGATCAGCTTTGAGTCTGCAGGGTGTTGTTAAGATCCAGCTCAGCACCGGCAGACCATCATATGTCTTGGTGTGGGCCACGGACACTGACACGTTGTCCAGGACATTTTTTCTGAATTCTGCCCGGGTAAAGACATTGGGAATAGAAATCAAGATGATGTTGAATGTCCTCCAGATGGTTGCAAGGGCATTGGCAGGTGGTTACTTGGGTGATCAGTTTGGTTTCTATGTGGTTACTTACACCTTGAAACACCACTAATAAATATCCTAAAATTGTTCTTTCCAGTACTATAGGCTCAGTAAAGAATTTATCAAGAACTATTTTCTTTGGAGATTAAAAAGTTGGTAACACTTTACAATAAGGTTTCATTTGTTAACATTAGTTAACACCATTATTTTACATGAACTAACAATGAACAATACTTTTACAGCATTTATTAATCTTAATTAATGTTAACTAAAACATCTACTAATATTTTTTAAATCAATAGTTGTATTAGTTAACATTAGTTAATGCACTATTTACTAACATGAACTAACAATGAACATTTGTATTTTTATTAACATTTTTACATTAATGTTCCCTTTATTAAGGGTTTATAAAGGGAACATTAATGTAAGAAGTCACATTATATTTAATTGATTTGAAATTATAACAACATAAATCAAAAGGGCAACTTTCATGCAATACTTGCCAAATAGTGAGCATTTTAACCTAAAGGTTATAAGTGCTTAATAAATACACTTATTCTTACTTACACTAATTAAAACAATAGAAAGGCTTAATTCATTATTTATGTCACAGTGCAGCAAAAATAGACTTTTATGGTGAGATTAAAAGGAGGGATTATGTCATTTTGCTACAGTCCACTTTGTGTTTATATTAATTACTGTAATATCTTGACTCACTTGTGTTGTCACTTTCCTTATCACATTGATGCCAAAAGAATGGTGCTAATCCAAGTGGAGTCCCAATTTACCAAGTCCTAGATACCTAAAGCCATCTGTAATACACTTTACAGGTCTTCATGCTCATTAACAGAATATATTATATAATAAAGACTGATGACCATTATTAAACCATAAATAATTTACATACATAGGTTACTAATGTTGAATAAGTGTTGAATAACTTATAACAAGTGAAGTAAAATAACTCACTATTTGGAAACTATTGTATTAAAGTCACCCTTTATATGCATGTTGTTATTACCACATATAAATGATTTATTATGCATTTGTAAATTAATAATATGTCATTAATGAACCCCTTTATAAACCGTTAACAAAGGGGACATTAATGTAAAGTGTTACCAATTTTATTTGTATTTTTTCTAATTGGAGCATTTATTAAAATTAAATACATTTAAATACAAAAGTATATATTTATTTTTAAGATCTAAAGACCTAAAATGATGGATTGAGGAATGAGATTAAATTATTTTATATTTACCTGGATGTTCTTTAAAGGGACAGAATTCTGAACGAGGTGATCCGTCTTTCCAAGCCTAGCACATATACACACACAAACACATGTATAAACACACAACAGGCAAGGTCAAATAATGAGAAAAGTTTTAGCAAGGCATTGTTTACTGTGTATTGTGTGCATTATTCAGAGAAAATTATAGTACCTGAAAACATGTGCAGTGTGTGACTGACTTCAATGGAATGGTGTTATTCACGAGGAACCTCGACTAAGAAAAGAAAATGCATAAGATAACATAAGCTCCAATTCTCTGTCAAAGAGCTGATGAAAGGAGTCATAAATAAAAAGAATAAATTGGTTTGTACACATGGACAGCTGTAATGTGTGAGTTCACTCACCGAGCATTTGCCTTCTCTTCCGCGTTTCATACACAGGTGCAGTGGTTCAGAAGTTCCCCCTTCCTCATTGGCTAACTGCAGCCTAACAACACCGTTCTGAGTGTCAATCTTAGTGCCAACTCTGGGACCTAAAAGTTAAAACAACCAAAGAGAAAACATGAAGTATATCAAGTAAGTGTTAAATCTGCTATCCTTCTTAAAACTAAAGGTCCCAATTAGAACCAAAAAGTGTTTTAGAGCCTGATGCTAAAGAAGAACTTTTTTTGTTCCACAACATTTTATTCTCCAACAGTGAAAAATAGTTCTGAAGCTAAAATGATGAAAAGAACCATTGAGGAACCTTTATTTAGAGTGTATTGGTGTACTGGGCCAATTTTAGCACTTTAGTCTGGTAATTTTGTTTTTAAATAAGCTTAGAATGAGCTAAAATGAGGAAAGCTATTTTAATATAAATTCCTACTATGAGTGAGCTGGTTTTGTGTAGTGTAATTAGTCAAAAACAATAAATTCCAACATACCTTTACACTCCTTCATTTCCTTGTTTTGTGGTGAGGAACACACTGCCAAGAAAAAAAAAGGCTGAATGATTACCTTCTTGTGTATATGAATATTTCATGCAGTTTAATAAATATACTGTAGTTAGCTATATAGTAAACTGGCTTGTTAGGAATGAAATTATGACCTCTCATTCAAAAAGAAGCATTTACCCTTTTTCAGACATCTTTGTTCACATATTTGTGTCAATAAGGAATATCCATTTCAGATTTCCAAACATTCCTTTTGAAAACAAAATTGAATAGAAATTGAATCGCAAGCTGTAGTTCTGTCGGGAAGACTCTGCATCTTTATGCATTCATTCAGTTCAGGCATCTCATTCAATCACAATCCAGCCTCTGTTTTATAAGATCTGCACAGCTGTCTTTCATCGCTCATTATGCCTCCATTGTTTTCATCCCCTACCACCCCATCACCACCAGTTTAGGTCCCGTCCTGCCATGGAGGTAAGTTCCTCTCTCCTGCCATCATCGCCTTCTAGCAGGATCTGACAGTTCGAGAAGGTATCTGAGAGCTGAGCCATAGGACGGGGCTTATGCCAAAGGAAATTAATTTATCTAATTCTTATAGGAATAGTCATGCAACAGTTCTAAACATAACTGAGCCAGTCTGTGATTACATGAAAAGACAGAAGCAAATGAGACAGCTTAAATACATAAAATTGTGGCAAGTTCTCCAAGATGCTTGGAACAACCAATCTGCCAACAACCATGAAAATCTGTAAGTGTACCTCAAAGAATTGGTGCTGTCTTAAAGGCATACGGTGGTTACACCAAATATTTATTTTTTTTGTACTGCACTTTGTATGAAGTTAACTGATAAATAAAAAAATAAAAATAATAATAATTATGTTAATAATAATTAATAATGGTGTTTCTTTAACTTCGGGCACTTTTAGCACTGAGGATTTCTAGAAAGTAAAGTCTTGTTAAAACATTTTTCACACTCTCGATAATTGTTTTAATTTGTCTACTGACAATGTCCAACAGTGTATGTACCATACATGCATCGCAGGAAAAATTTCATTTTTTGTCAATTTTTCTGAAAGTCATGTAAATTCCCATTACAGTGTCATATTGTGTTTATTAGAATTCCATGGTGGAAATTATGCTGATTGACATGACATTTAAAAAAATTGAAATCTTTGCTTAGATCTTGCTTAGGCTAATTTCATAGTTAACATTTTATGTATCCTAAATACACATATGGTAGTTCAATAGTGTTTTCAAACATTTTGCATAATTTGAAAAATTATTACAGCTTAACTGGAATTTACTCCAAATAAAAATATTCAGCTCACAAGTGAATTTTCACTTGCTCTTCACTGATACTTTTGTTGACTTGGAGAACAAGAAGTACACTAACTTCTGAAGAAAATGTATTCAGGGACAAAATTGTTAGGTGTGCTGGAAATTATGCCATAACTGTGGGACAGTCATAATTGTATTTTAATTGATAGAAATCATTTTCACAAAATAAATAATTACATTTTGTATGTTTATTTCACTATTTATTTAGATTATCATAGATTAAAACAAGTAATAATTTGTATTATTGCATTATTTTTTATAATGTCTGAGACAGGCTAACACAGTCAAATCTATACATATAGATATTTGAAAAGTACCAAAAATAAACATGAAGGCCTGATAAAAAGTTTCCAGTTCAATTAACATTACCACATTCCAGCTGGGTTGTCATGTGATTGAGATCTTATTTGTTGATCTAAAGATATCAAAGTAAATTGCAGAAGTTGAAAACATAAAAAAGTTCCAGATTCCCTTAATTCACCCTACAGAATACAGTGTGTGTGTATAATGAGTACCTGTTCGTAATGTAGGGATTTCAACTTCAGCTGACTGAGAGAAAGATCCAACACTGATCTTCATTTTTCTGCCAAATTCAGCATCTGCATACTCAATCAGTGTCAGCTGTAAATCAAATTGATAAAAACTGAGAACATGTGAAATTATTTGATTTTATACATACTTGCGAAGATAATCTTCACCAAAGCTTAAATCAGGATTTCCTGGAAATTCTGCATGTGTTCACTTTTTAATTTAACTGTGTTGGGTCAGGACAGCAATTTAAAATAAATAAATAAATAAAATACATAATTGACCAAATACATAATATAACGATAACATTAAAAATTGTCTTCATTTTTAGCATTTACTGTGTGTAGTGTGAAGATTGTGAAAATTATAAAATGCACAACCTGGCCAAAAGTTTGTGGTAACCATATGTCTTTGTCCATATGTCCATTTTAAAATCATATAGGCATCAATTCCCCCTTTGCTGCAATAACAGCTTCCAATCTTCTGGGAAGGCTTTCTACTAGTACTGGCTGCAGGGATTATTTGCTCCCATTCAGACACAAGAGCATCAGTGAGGTCAGGCACTAATTTTGGGCAATGGGGTCTGGCTCACAGCTGACGTTCCAATTCACCCCAAAGATGTTAAGTCGGGTTCAGGTCTGGGAGTTGTGCAGGCCAGTCAAATTCTTCCACACCAGATGCAGTAAACCATTTTTCTATATACCTTGTATTGTGCACTGGGGCATTGTCAAGCTAAAATAGAAAAGGGCTCTCCCCAAACTGTTGCCACCAAGTTGGAAGTACACAATGCCCCAGAAGAATGAAATTGTATGGAGTTGCATTATGATATGTCTTCACCGGAATTAATGGAGTAACAAAACTCATTAATTAGAAGGGGGCTTCCACATACATTTTGGCCATATAGTGTTGACAGTGTGTGTGTGTGTATGTGTGTGTGTGTGTATATATATATATATATATATATATATATATATATATATATATATATATATATATATATATATATTGGTCAATCCTGCCTAATATATCAGCACAGATTTTTTTTTGCCCCCCCACACACACACAAAGAAAATAACAAAAATAAATAAATCAGTAATCTGGTATTGTTTTACAGTAAAAACATCCTTAAAACAATATTTTCTTGAGAAGCAAAATGACAACATTTTACTGTAAGTTTTCTGAGAAATCTAGAACAAAATGTGTTAGATTTATGCTGGGAAAAAACTATTTGCCTGTTTTAAGGTTTGTTTGTTTTCTTAGCCATTGTCAAATGTCTTTTTTTTTTTCTTCTTCTTCTTCTTTTTTTGTTTTTGTTTTTTTTTTTGTTGCACAAACAAAATTAAATTTTGTTACATTTCTCTGAAAACAAGACCTAATATCTCATGCAATTTTGCTTCCCAAATAAATGTGTCTTGTGTAAGGATGTTTAGATATTTTTTTATTTTTTCAAGCCAAAAATACTGATTAAGATTTATTGTTTATTTATTTATTTTTATTTTTTGCAGTGTTAAAGAGTAAAAATTCTGGAGTGCCAGAATTACCCACAAAGCTTTATGTTTAAAAAATTCACCTTATATAAAAAAAATAAAAAAAATAGTTGTGAGACAGTTTGTTGCTGATAATTGATAAAAGGCCTTTTCCTAACCAGCAGAGCAATACCTGCAAATGGCAAAAAAACTCCATGAGACATGGGTCAAACTTACATTGAGTGGTTTGTAACCTGTAGCAGAAGTCACTATGAAGTCTAATTTCTTGCACCATGAGGGCAGTCTTTCTGCTGAGGTGTAGCATATTGTAATGGCAGCTAGATAAAGAGAACACAGAGTTATACAGGTTTGAAAACATATATGTTGAAGAGATGCACTACAGTGAATCCAATTAGCAATGCACTAAAAACCTAAGAAATATTTCGAGTTTTTGTGTCTACCTGGACTATTTTGATGACCCAGTTGATCTTCACATGGAGGGTATTTCTTCTGTTTAAAAGAGCAAGACATTAAAGTTTCTTAACCTTAATTAACACAGATATCATTTTAAACAGTTACTGTTTGTATATATAACTCCAATTTAAAGTATTCATCCATTAGTATGTCCAGTTCATTCTAATGTTTGTGCTATTGTGAATGAGCATACAGTCCAGTAGCACTTACCTCGTGATATACTGATGTATCATTTGGGGTGGAAACACATTCTGAATCCCAGTCCCCTGAAATTTAGACAATGGATGTTTAGGTAGACTATAAATCTGTATACTAGAGTTCTCTTGTACTTTGCTGCTACTAGTATAAGGATTTACCACTGTTTTCATCTTCATCTTCTGATTCCTCTATGTCTCTATACTCCTCACACTCAAGATCAGGGATAATACTCAGCTGGATGTTGATCCACAAACATGGTTTGCAATCGTTACGGTAACAGCACAATTTAGGTCTCACCACCAGAGAACACACACGCACAGGGCCACAGTCCACATCATGTGCTCTGAGAGAGTCTGCATAATTCATCGTGCAGTTTAAAAGACCCTAGAGACACATACCAGGTTATAATCTGATCAATATCCTGCTTAGCTGAATCTGGGATTCAAATTTTGATTAACATTAACTGTACATTTCAAGTGTTTATATCCTTCTGAGAGCCAGCAAATCATATTTTTCAATGCAGTCAACTTATTTATTTATTTATTGGTAATAGCTCTATATCTGTCAATACAGGGAGGGTAAATGTATTTATATAGCAAATTTTGTACACAATGGTAATTCAAAAGTGCTTTACATTAGCATACTAAAGAAAAAAATAAAATAAAAGTCAGACATAAAAGAATTACATAGAAGTCAAGTAAAAATGATTACAAAGAATGAATCAAATATTTATGAAAGAGATTTTAGGAAAGAAAAATAAAAAAAATAAAATTTAAAAATGGAATAAAATGAATAATAATAAGCAAAGAAACAGTACTGTACAAATAAAAAATAAAGAAAAGAAAAATATTTATAAAATATTCATATATAATTTAAATTACAGTTGAAGTCAGAAGTTTACATACACCTTAGCCAAATACATTTAAACTGAGTTATTTTTTTTTTTCTCCCCAATTTGGAATGCCCGGTTCCCAATGCGCTCTAAGTCCTTGTGGTGGCATAGTGACTCGCCTCAATCTGGGTGGCGGAGGACGAATCTCAGTTGCCTCCGTGTCTGAGACCGTCAATCCGCGCATCTTATCACATGGCTTGTTGAGCGCGTTACCGTGGAGACGTAGCGCATGGAGGCCCACGATATTCTCCGCGGCATCCACGCACAACTCACCACGCGCCCCACCGAGAGCTACCCAGGCCTCCCTTTAAACTCAGTTTTTCACAATTCCTGACATTTAATCGTAGAAAAAATTCCCTATCTTAGGTCAGTTAGAATCACTGCTTTATTTTATGAATGTGAAATGTCAGAATAATAGTAGAGAGAGTGATTTATTTCAGCTTTTATTTTTTTCATCACATTACCAGAGGGTCAGAAGTTTACATACACTTTGTTAGTATTTGGTAGCATTGCCTTTAAATTGTTTAACTTGGGTCAAACATTTTGGGTAGCCTTCCACAAGCTTCTCACAATAATTTGCTGGAATTTTGGCCCATTCCTCCAGACAGAGCCAGGTTTGTAGACCTCCTTGCTCACACATGTTTTTTCAGTTCTGCCCACAAATTTTATACCAGATTAAGGTCAGGGCTTTGTGATGGCCACTCCAATACCTTGACTTTGTTGTCCTTAAGCCATTTTGACACAACTTTGGAGGTATGCTTGGGGTCACTGTCCATTTGGAAAACCCATTTGCGACTGTGCTTTAACTTCCTGGCTGATGTCTTGAGATGTTGCTTCAATATATCCACATAAATTTCCTTCCTCCTAATGCCATCTATTTTGTGAAGTGGACCAGTCCCTCCTGCTGCAAAGCACCATGCTTTCCGGTTGGGATGGTGTTCTTCGGCTTGCAAGCCTCACCCTTTTTCCTCCAAACATAACGATGGTCATTATGGCCAAACAGTTAAATTTTTTGTTTCATTAGACCAAAGGACACTTCTTTGCTTTTTTATGGCAGTTTTGGAGCAGTGGCTACTTCCTTGGTGAGCAGCCTTTCAGGTTATGTCGATATAGGGCTCGTTTTACTGTGGATATATATACTTATCTACCTGTTTCCTCCAGCATTTTCACAAGGTCCTTTGCTGTTGTTCTGGGATTGATTTGCACTTTTTGCACCAAACTGCATTCATCTCTAGGAGACAGAATGTGTCTCCTTCCTGAGCGGTATGATGACTGCGTGGTCCCATGGTGTTTATACTTGTGTACTATTGTTTGTACAGATGAATGTGGTACCTTCAGGTGTTTGGAAATTACTCCCAAGGATGAAGCAGGCAATTGTTTTTTCTGAGGTCTTGGCTGATTTCTTTTGATTTTCCCATGATGTCAAGCAAAGAGGCACTGAGTTTGAAGGTAGGCCCTAAAATACATCCACAGGTACACCTCCAATTCAGTACACCTCCTATCAGAAGCTAATTGGCTAATTGTCTAAAGGCTTGACATCATCTTCTGCAATTTTCCAAGCTGCTTCAAGGCACAGTTAACTTAGTGTATGTAAACTTCTGACCCACTGGAATTGTGATATATTGTGAGTTTTAATGACTTCAAACTAAGTGCATGTAAACTTCTGACTTCAACTGTATATGTAGCCTATATATGGGGATGGGCATGAGTACTGCAGTACTCGGGTACTTGGATGTAGCAGCAATGATCGATCATGAAAACGATGATGATGGTGATCACGCATGATGTGACTTTTCACTTAATTCGAAATTTTGTGACATTTACCCGACAACTAAACACAAATGTGTCAAAGAGGGAGCTTATTTTTAATTTTTGAGATTGATTAGGTTGTGGTTTTGAGGGGTACAATGATTGTCAGAGAGAGAGACACACACACACACACACACACACACACACCCAAATACACACACATACATGTTGGTGCAGCTATCATTATGAAGACTCTCCATAGACATAATGATTTTTATACTGTGCGAACTATAGATTCTATCCCCTAACCCTACCCCTAAACCTAACCCTCACAAATCACTAGAAATGTCCTCATAAACCACATTTATAGCATAATACCCTTGTAATTACCAGTTTGTAGCCCCCAAAAAAGTCCTCGTAAACCACTTAAACCTGCCCACACCCACACACACACACACACACACATATACACACATATTCATAAAAATGTAGTTTCTGTATGTATTTAATACTCAACCTGCGGACAGAAGATGTTGTTTTGTGGGTTGTGTGAAACACGATCCAGTGAACACACACACGAGCTGGCCAATAGTAACAGCTGAACTTGCCACCATGGTAACTCCATTGCGCAACAGTTTCGATCTCGTGTCCGACAGACGATTAGTGCGATCTCGTCTCAGTATTCCTTCAGAATAAACCCACACAAAATAAATCCTTCTCTATGTCATCTCTATGAGGATTCTAGAGGAACACAGTTCGGATCGGTTCGGATAGGGAGTCCAAATCTTCCAGTCATTACGCGAATCTTATCGACCAGGAAGCGTTGGAGCGACAAAATTACGGAGCATAGTGTCCCAGTTATCTGTAGTAAGAGTGAAAATAATCAATACATTAGTAGTCCTTGATTCAAATTCCTTGACTCCTATCAAAATAAAAAGATTCGTTTAATCCAACGAATCCTTAATCCAAACTGGTCGTTAGATCTGGTCAGTAAGAAGGCGCCTGAGACTTCCAGTAAATGCCCAGGTGTGTCTGAATTATACTACAAGCTACAGATTTCCAGATAACGTGGGTGTTCATGAAACATGTTTACTTTTCTGCCTAGAATATCTGGATTGCCATTTTATATATGGGAGGGCAAGTTTTATTTATATAACCAGTTTATATAGTTTACAGGATATAAAATTGGGTACAAACCAAATTTAAACATGTATTAATAACAAGATGTCAAACCACAAAAAAAAAAAAAAAAAAAAAAGTATATATATATATATATATATATATATATATATATATATATATATATATATATATATATATTAAAGAAAGATTTCACAAGCACAATTTTCACTTGTTTATTTTTAAATGATAAAAAAGAAAGGAAAAAAAAGTTCAAAATTAAGTCAGCTTAGTGGAAAATGTCCATATGCAGGTTAACATGATCTCAATTGAAACTGATTTCATACATCTACTAAAAATGACCTTGAAAGAAGTTGGTTAAAAGTTAAAGCAAATTTATAAATAAAAAAAGACTTAAGTTACTTCTAAGAAAACATCTAATATAATTTGTTGGCAGATGCCTCTTGGTTTGATATTTTGTTATCTAATATAATAAATTTTTTAAGCGTGGATTAAATCCAAAACTTCTTTTGCATCCACTGTATATATTCTATTACATAATTGCATTTCAAAGACCACTAATTTTATTTTATTTATGGTATGTCGATGCTAAACTCAGATGGATTACTTATGGTACACAAATGACATAAACAATATAAAATATTTTAATATGTGCTTTTTTTTCATAAAAAAAACCAAAACACTATTCACAGGACAAAACACAACATAAGTACACATATTAAAGTACAAGTTTACTTACTGCTCAGAAAAATGTGTTTTTGAAGCACAGAAAATATGTTATGACGCTTTAAAGAACAACATCGCTACCACTGACACATATTCATTTAATGAGAATGTGTGAGTGAACTTCATACATGAGCAACTTGCCCCTCCCAGCACACACACACACACACACATTTGGCAGATGCTTTTATCCAAAGCAACTTGGACACAATGGTGGTGGCTGTGGGAATTAAACCAACAACCTTTTGCTTACCTGTTCAGTGCTTTAGTCCACTACACCACTACCACCTGCCACACACACACACACACACACACACACACACACATGCCACTCGCCACACACACGCACGCACACATACACAAACGTTAGTGCGGCTATCCTTATGAGGACTCTCCACAGACGTAATGATTTTTATACTGTACGAACTATAGATTATATCCCCTAACCCTACCCCTAAACCTAACCCTCATAAAAAAAAACTTTCTGCATTTTTACATTTTCAAAAAAACATCGTTTAGTATGTTTTTTTAAGCGATTTGAATTTTGGGGACACTAAAAGTGTCCTCATAAACCACATTTATAGCATAATACCCCTGTAATTACCAGTTTGTAACATAAAAAAAGTCCTCGTAAACCACCCAAACCCACACACACACACACACACACACACACACACACACACACACACACACCTAATCTAATTTTTATTGTGCACAAACACGCAAACACACCTCACGTCATGGGCACACAAACATGCACACAAACACACTGTGAGAAACTCACTTATTGTAGATTTACATAGAAGAAAACATCAGTAGTAAAACTTTATTTCTGTGCTAATAATTAACAGGTCTTTTTTACTGGAAGAGAAGTACTGTATGATCTAAGCTATTTATAGGTTTGTAAAACTGTAACTAGGAAACTGTTAGGCGCAAAGTTCACTGTCTGAACCATTCTTTGTAACCACGTTTGTTAAGTAGCTCAGTTTCATGTATCATGGCAACTTATTATAATAAATTATATTGATTAAAGAGATACTGTTAATAACTGACAGCTAAAGTACCACCCAAAACAGGGAGTAACATAGCATAGGGAGTTAATCCACATGGTTTATTCAGCCCATACTTATTCGTTTATATAGGTTAAATCGGAGCTAGTTTTGCACAAATGCTTGCGATTTTGTGTATTGCTTTCAAACACTTAGTTTAAAACTGTCTTAACCCTTGAAGACCCCCAAAATGTTCCATTGACAAAAAATAAATAAATAAATAAATAAAATAAAATAAAAATAACATGACCATGCTTTGTTTCTACTCTAAATGCAGTCATAAATGATAATCAATCCATTAACAATATATATATATTATTGGTACTTTAATTCACCAAAGTGGCATTCAACTGATCACAAAGTTTAGTCAGGACATTACTGATGTAAAAAACAGCACCATCACAATTTGAAAAAAGTCATTTTTGATCAAATCTAAACAGGCCCCATTTCCAGAAGCCATCACTCCAACACCTTATCCTTGAGTAATCATGCTAAATTGCTAATTTGATACTAGAAAATCACTTGCCATTATATCAGACACAGTTGAAAGCTATTTGGTTCATTAAATGAAGCTTAACATTGTCTTTGTGTTTGTTTTTGAGTTGCCACAGTACGCAATAGACTGGCATGTCTTAAGGTCAAAATTAGGTAAAAAATGGCAAAATAGAAACAGCTTTCTCTAGAAACTCATCAGTCAATCATTGTTTTGAGGAATGAAGGCTATAGAATGCTTGAAATTGCCAAAAAAAAAAAAAAAAGGTTTCATACAAAGGTGTACACTACAGTCTTCAAAGACAAAGGACAACTGGCTCTAACAAGGACAGAAAGAAATGTGGAAGGCCAGATGTACAACTAAACAAGAGGATAAGTATATCAGAGTCTCTAGTTTGATGAAATAGACACCTCACATGTCCTCAGCTGACAGCTTCATTGAATTCTACCCGCTCAACACCAGTTTCATGTACAACAGTAAAGAGAAGACTCAGGGATGCAGGTCTTATGGGAAGAATTGCAAAGAAAAAGCCACTTTTGAAACAGAAAAACAAAAAGAAGAGGTTAGAGTGGGCAAAGAAACACAGACATTGGACAAGATATAATTAGAATAGAGAGTTGTGGATCTTAACCCCATTGAGCTTTTGTGGGATCAGCTTGACTGTAAGGTGCGTGAGAAGTGCTCGACAAGACAGCCACATCTATGGTAAGTGCTACAAGAAGCGTGGGGTGAAATGTCTCCTGAGTATCTGGACAAACTGACAGCTAGAATGCCAAGGATCTGCAAAGCTGTCATTGCTGCACATGGAGGATTTATTGATTTATTTATTTTTAATGAACATTTTTTATTGATTCCAAGACAGACAAAAATAAATTTAACCACAAAATTAAGCATTAGGAATCAACTTATAACCCTTTATAACCCCCAACCGGATAAATATGAAATAAGTAAATACCCACATATAAACAGACGCACAAATAGAAATACATAAGTACATAAAAAAAGACAAAGTTCAACATATAAGGAAAAAAAAAAGAAAAAAAAAAAGTGTCTCCCTCCACTTCCCCACACTAGGACCTCTCCAAATGAGACAAATAACTGCCCCATTTTCTGCCATAACTCGACAGGTTCCCCAGCCATCTGGAAGTTATCTCCTCGAAAGCTGCCACTTTACCCAACTCGGTGCACTGCTCACGAAATGAGGGTGCATCAGTTGACTTCCAACCCCTAAGGATTAGCTGTCTGCCAATCATCACGCTGGTTAGGACCCAGCTTTTCATATATTTATCTCCTATATTCAGGACCCCTCCATCACCCAAAATACAAAGTCTGGGGCAAAATGAAAACTGAGTGTCCAGTACGTCACACACAAAACGCTGGATCCTCAACCAAAATTCATGAATCTTAATACAACCCCAAAAAACATGGGTTGTGTCCCCGTCTTCTGACTGGCATCGCCAGCAGGTGGGTGAGTCTTTAAGACCAAGCCTATACAATATATAGGGGGTCCAATAGAACCGATGCAAAATCTTAAATTGCATCAGACGGATCCTTGCATCTCTAGATGCAGACCTGATGCTTTTTAGGATCCTAGCCCACTCTCCCTCCTCCAATACCTAGTTTAAATCTTTCTCCCATAATCTCTTGAGAGAAGACGAAGCTCCATCCTCCAGACTCTGAATTAACAGGGAGTAATACACAGAAGCTTCATGACCTTTCCCATAAGCAGTAATCACCATTTCCAAAGTATCTACCACTTTAGGGGGGTGTACACCACTCCCAAAAACAGTACAGAGCAGGTGGCACAGCTGTAAAAACCTAAAGAACTGGGATCTAGGAATCTTAAAATGTTGAACCAAATTATCAAAGGACCTCAACACTCCACTCTCATATAGGTCACCGAGTGTTGTAACCCCCCCCTCCAAATCCACTCTGACTAACAGAAAGGGGACTTATTCATATGTAATTTAGGGTTCAGCCATATGCTTGAGGCAACATTTAAATAAATGTCTGAATTAAACACTCTGGACACTTTAGTCTAAACCATGTGCAAATGCGAAATAACGGGGTGTGACTTAACTTCTCCGGTTAGTTTGATCGAAAGGCTTTGCTATGGCGAAATAGGGGCAAGAACTTCTTGTTCAATAAGAAACCAGGGAGGGGCTCTCTCAAGTGGAAGTGACCAATTAGCCAAATGTCTGAGACCGAATGCATCATAATAAAACAAAATCTTGGGTAGGCCTAACCAACCTTTGTCAATCAGCCTATGTAACTTATTGAAATTTAACCTGGCACTCTTACCATTCCAAATGAGGACTTCGCTATGCTATCAAATTGCTTGAAATAAGAGAGGGGGACAACTATAGGGAGAGATTGTAACAGGTAGTTGAATTTTGGAATACAATTCATTTTAATTACATTAACCTTCCCAATCATCGATAAGTGTAATGAAGCCCACCTGTCCACATCATTCGAAAACCTTTTTAATAAGGGATCAAAATTAACTCTGACTAAATCAGACAAATTTGCTGAGAATAAAATTCCCAAATACTTAATGCCCTGTTTGGGCCACTAGAAGGCGCCCGGCTGGAAGGCCGTTACTGGACAGTACGCTGTCAAAGCCAAAGCTTCGGATTTAGACCAAATGACTTTGTATCCTGAGAACTTGGAAAAGGAATTAATAATTCTGTGGAGGCAAGGCATAGATCTAGTGGGGTCGGAGACGAATAATAAGACATCATCTGCGTAAAGCTGAAGCTTATGCGCCACACCTCCCGCAATCACCCCTGGAAAATCATCCTCCTTTCTTATCACGGCTGCTAATGGTTCCAGGGCAAGACAGAACAATAATGGGGAAAGAGGGCAACCCTGCCGAGTGCCCCTATTCAGAGTAAAATAATCTGAAATTAATCCATTTGTTTGTACTGCTGCTATAGGGTGTTTATAAAGTAACTTAATCCAACCAATAAATGTACTCCTGAACCCATACATTTCCATAATCTTAAAAAGATAATCCCATTTTACCATATCAAATGCCTTTTCGGCATTAAGTGAGATGGCAGCGACCGGAGACTGATCATTCGCTACTGACCACATGATATTGATGAGACGCCTGATGTTATCAGAAGAGCTGTGGCTCCAAATAAACCCTGATCTATATGTATAAGAGATGTCTTAACCTTACTTAATTGGTTAGCCAAAATTTTTGACAGAATGTTTACATCTAGTTGGATCAGGGAGATTGGACGGTAACTTTTACACTCACTTGGATCTTTGTCCTTTTTAAGAATCAGACTGATCTGGGCTTGTGTCATGGTTGGGGGAAGCTTTCCATTCTTTAATGATTCAGTATAAACTTCTAACAAAAATGGAGCCAGTTCTGTAGCATGGGATCTAAAAAATTCTGCGGCAAAACCATCTGGCCCCGGAGCCTTGCCAGTAGGTAGGGACATAATATCCTCGTCAAGCTCCTCCAAGGTTATCTCAGAATCAAGAGCGGTTTTTTTGCTCAGTCTTCAGTTTAGGAAGATCTAATGGTTCCACAAAGTTTCTAATATCTTCATCAGTAGACGAAGACATTGAGATCAAGATAGAATTCTTTAAAGGCATTATTAATATCAATGGCTGAGGTAAAAATTTAACCACCAGCAGATTTCACTGAGGGAATGGTAGAAAAAGACTCTCTCTGATTTATATATCTAGCCAAAAGCTTCCCTGCTTTGTCCCCTGACTCAAAGTATGACTGTCTTGCCCTGAATAACCAAAACTTTCTGCGACAAAATAGTATTATATCTACATTTCAATCAGGTCAATTCTCTGAGGCCATCAGATGACATACGGTGTTTCAGCTCTGCCTCTGCACTTTTAATATTTCCTTCCAACTCCACGAGTTCTCATGCTTTGGATTTTTTGATGAATGAGGCATCCTATATGATCCGGCCCCTAAGAACCGCCTTAAGTGCCTCCCAAGCTATGCCCACAGAGGATACCGAGGACCAGTTGGTCTCCATATAAACACTGATTCAGTCTTTAACATTTGTTGGAAATCAGGATTTTGCAAAAGGGATACATTAAGGCGCCAACTATATGATTTATATTTCTCTATATATGGCAACACCTCTAAACTCACCAGGGCGTGATCCAAGACTAAAATGTTTCCAATTGAGCAACCAACAACAGATGAAATGAGAGATTTGGATATCAAAAAAAAAAAAAATAATAATAATAATCTATTCTAGAATAAATCTTATGGACTGATGAAAAAAATTTATAGTCTCTACCAGATGGGTTCAAAAGTCTCCAAATATCTGTAAGACCAAGATTTTTACACATCCTGTGAAGCGTCAGTGTTGCTCTAGGGGGCTTGCACACTTTTGCTTCACTATGATCAATGACTGAGTCCATCAAAAGATTAAAGTCTCCTCCCAATATTATATCATGAGGGGTGCCAGCAGTTTGCAACATCTCTTCAAGATCTATAAAAAAGCCCTGATCATCAGCGTAGGTGCGTAAATATTAGCCAAAATCAAACTTTGCCCTTGAATTTCAGCTAAAACAATAATGACTCTCCCTAATTTATCTTTAGTCTGTTTGAGACATTTGAATTGTAGATGTTTATTAATCAATATAATGACTCCCTTGCTCTTACTTGAGCCAGCACTAAAGAAAACATGTCCACCCCATATCTTCCCAAATTTTTCAGTTTCCTGCGGGCAAAGATGCATTTTTTGAAGAAAGACTATATCATATTTCTTACATTTAAGAAAAAGCCCCAACCCATTCACATTCCACGTGGAGAGAGATAGTACACTCATATTAACATTTGACATTTTGATATAATAGAAAAAATAAATTGTGTTCCAAAAACAAAATTATGAAGACCACATGTCAACATTAATGCAACAATAAAACCCAGAACTTCCCCACGAACAAAACAAACAGAAAAAAGAAAAATGTGCGCATTAACCCTGCGCATGACAGTGCCAACCGGCATCAATCCCTTTAAACTCAAAGAGTCCATGTACGCCTACGAGAGCCCCGCGATAACATTGCCATCCGATTTCTCAATTTTGCCTCACAAATTTGTAAGGCAAAATTACATAACATCAAATATTTTGTAAAACAAACCCCAGCCAATAGGCAGAATAAACACAAAGAACGCGTAGACTAATTCACAGAACTGTCTCAAAGGTGTGTTCCTTCACAAAACAGATTCCAGCCGATATAAAGCCGTTCAGTTTCCTCTGTCAGACAAATTAATCTTCAGTGAGCCAGCTGATGAGTGCAGCAGATGACATAATCATTCCAATGTCCCATGAAAATATACTCCACAAATCATACTCCAGCCAACAGGAAGCATAAGCACAAGGAACTGACAGATTTATCCATAACTGTCCTGAAGTAATGTTATTTAACAAAACAAGTTCCATCCGCTAGGCGGAACCAGCACAAAAGGAAACAAAACACGCATCCCAGTTCCTCGGATGGTCAAGAGTCAATTCAATCGGAGTCCGCATAAAAGTATATCCCATGATTTACACAGTCCGCCAACATTATAAAAGACATCCTTTGTGTGGGCATGTAGATATTTTGCGGTCATCCGTTCATTGTAAAAGTGATCTTCCGTCAATGCAAAAGTTTCTTTAAGGAAAAGTGTTAATCCACAAAACAAAACAAACTCCAACCGCTCGGCGGAGCCAACGCAAAAGGGAAAAAAATGGCGCCCAGCATTCTCCGAAAGCCAGAGTATGTACAGTGAGTCAATCCACTCACAAGAAAAACACCCAATGGTTACTCACCCATTGTTTCAATAAAAGACATTGCCTGATTGGGACATGTAAATACTTTGCTGCCATCCTTGGTGTTTATTCTCAGTCTGGCTGGAAACATCCGAGCAAAAATGATCTTCCGCTGATGTAAGAGTTTCTTGCATTCCCTAAACCGATCGCGTTTCTCTCTAATTGAGTTTACAAAGTCCGGGAACAAGAAAATATTGTAATTCTTCCAAGAAAGCTTTCCTTTGCTCCTCGCCTGGCGCAACACGAGATCTTTATTGGATGATCTCAGAAATCTGGCCAGAATCGATTGGGGCCTTCCTCCCTCAGCAGATCTGTGAGCTGGGACTCTGTGAGCTCGCTCGATTTCTAGCTTGTGGCCTGTTATGTCGAGCAGACTCGGGAAAAGCTCTTCTAGGAATTTCACCATATCTCTGCCCTCCTCATGCTCAGGAATTCCAACAATTCAAATGTTATTCCTGCGGCTTCTATTCTCAAGATCTTCAAGCTTTTCAAGAACATGTTCCAAATCAACTTTGGGCGCGGGCGGATTAGCGGCTAATTCCCTCTCTGATGACTCCAAAAAATCGATTCATTTTTCAACATCTGACACTCTTGTGACTACCTCAGAGAATTGTTTTTCCATCGCCGTAATCGATCGACGTACTACAGCGAGATCCTCCAAGTCTGCTAGTACCTTCGTCAACATCACCGACATGTTGGACAGTTGACACTGGATTCCTTCTCCCACCGTGCCATCCAAATCGAGTCCGCGGTCCACAGGCCTGTCTGGGCTTTCATCTTGAACATGTAAGTGTCTTCAGAGCCCGAGGATTTTGACTTCTTTGCCATGTTTACCTCAAACAGTAAATGTGTAACTGAGTGTATCGAATTTCACTGGATTATATCATGAAAATAATTAAAATAAATTAGCAAAGTACGCAGAGCTATCTCTCACACGTCTGCCCTTCGCATGGTGTCACCGTACTCCCATGGAGGATTTTTGATGAGTTTCTTTTTTACAAAGAGTAAGTAAGTAAGAGTAATTTTTCACGTTATTAATGTCCTGACTATACATTGTGATCAGTTGAATGCCACTTTGGTGAATAAAAGTACCAATTTCTTTCCATAAGAGCAAAATCTGAACATTACTCCAGACTTTTGGCCGCCATAAATATATATATATATATATATATATATTGGTAACATTTTTATACTTATCTATGGTGTCCATTGCAATAGACATTGGTTCTGAATTATGTAATAGGTATATATATATATATATATATATATATATAATAAAGTAACAATGTGTGATTAGTCTACTCATAGTCTGACCAAGCAGCATCTAATGTATTATTGTAATTCATTTTATTTGGGTGGCATCAAATAACTAAAAGCTTTAAAAAAAAAAAAAAAACGTACCACCAGTGTCTGGAAAGGGAAGAATCATTTTGTGAATTCTATCCTCCAAACCCCAATTACCATAATAGTTCTACAATAGCTATTGGATAAACAATTGAGCACAAATAAAACAAGACTGGCATACATTAATGCAAGAGTGAACTATACAATGAAGGCAGATTTTTCCTTAAAGATTGAATTGTGTTCTCAGGAAAAGGGGATTTTTCATAAATGTCAGGTTGGGCCAAGTTGTCACGCATATTTACACATAGTAATTTTATACAATTTGTTAAATAATATTATCTGTTGGCCAAAACAATTGTTTGATAGTTTTGTATGTTAGCTTTTCCATTTTTTCTCTTTCATGAATTGTTTTGTTTCGTATTTTTTACTATTAAAATTTAGATGATAATAGGCTATTCAATGGCAGGTGACAAAAACAAAACATATTATCACAAAAAACGAATGGTGACAACTTACCTCATGTGTGACAACATGCCCGCTACTGGGGCATATTTTATCACAAAAGGTCAACATTTTTTATTTATTTTTTATTTTTGGACATATAGTCTTTTTATAATACAATATCACGTGTTTCTTGGCCACTCAGTATATCATGTTTTGTCAGGTAACCTAAACATTTTCTTCACAAATGATCTGGTTTCATTCAGTCTGAATATCATTTAGTAAGACTGAATAAAACAACCTGACAGCATTAGGCTACATCACAAAAGTAATTTTTAAGGGTCTTCTTTTCTCTCTTTAATAAATTGTTTCGTGTTTCTTATGATATACTATTTAAATTTTGGGTCACAAAAGGTCAACTTTTTCTTTTTGACATCTACGGTGTCTTTATATCACTGCACTGAATATCATGTTTCTTGCCCACTTTATACCACATTTTGTCCAATAACCTAAAAATATGCTAATATATTTTGCTCTTTTGCAGCGTAACAAACATTTGTGATCAGTAGAAGCCTTGCTTAACATTTTGAAATGTACCTTGATAAAGCTGTGTCTGTAAAAATGTGACCATTATAAATAAATGTAGGCATATTCTAAAGACTGTTCCAGAAATGTCTTAAGGCTTGATGAGGGTTTTTTTTTTAACAAGCCCAAAAAGAAATCTGGATAAACAAGTTGGGTTGCATATCCAGAAATGAACTACTTTTGGTTGTACCCAGAAAAAAAGGCAGTACTTTTCAGACCTGTCCTGTTACATTCATTAAATGCTTTTGTCTTATTGAAAAGAGGACATGTGATCCCTAAATAACTTGACAATGCCTCAGACTATAATGAATAGTTAAAAAAAAAATGTTTAAATCACTTGTTTGTGAAATTTTGCAAGCATAAACACATTCTGTTTTCACTGGCTCTTTTAAGGAAGAAGTAAAATTGATTTGAATGAATATTTTTCTTCTATATTTGTCTTCTATATTATTGGTTCAGTTAAGCTTTTTTTCTGTTATATGTGTTTTCAAATGAACTAAATCAGGGTCTTTTTGGGGGCCAAGGATCCCTCGGTAATTGGACAGAGCAGGGACCCTGATCTATAATACAGTTACACATTAATGTACATACTTTGTCATGATGCTTTACACTGCCAAGCCATTACAATAATCGTTATTACTGTAAATACAGTAAATGAGTTTTTTTATTTTACTAAATATATTTTCATGTTTTTTTTTAATGACAATTAAACAAATTTAACTTTGGTTGAAGTTAACTTAATATTGTAGTATTGTTTAGCAAACATTTTCATGTTTTCACAAAATTTATCTGGCAGACCAGGGGTACGGACCGTGTGTTGTAGACCCCTGCTCTTAACCTCTGTTTCTGAGTCAGGAGAAATGTACACAAGTGGCTGCACAGTACTAAATAAATTGCACCAAGGTAAACATCTTAACCTACATCTCATTTTCCTTGAAGTTACAGGGCGCCTCCTGCAGGCAACATTGTATGGTGAAACCTCACTTGAATGCAGTCTTTGTATGAAGCAGACTAGACAAGGTAAAGTTTAAATAGAAAATGTATTATATATATATATATATACATACATATATATATATATATATATATATATATATATATATATATATATATATAATTTATTTTTTTCAGACATCTTTAGTATAATTAGTACATTTTTGTTGGTTCTGCACTGGATACTTAAATAAATATTCACTTCATTGTAATTAATGCTGTAATTTGCAATTAAACAAAATTATCTATGTAGGTCTCACCTGTTAGAGAAAAGCAGTTGGATTTACAATATATGTATTTAAGATTAGAAGTGATTTAAGTGAAATGAGAGGATGGTTCAGTGTTTGTTTAAGGATGATTTATTGAATCTTGCAGCTGAGATCTATAGCTTAAATAATGAATTGCAATGAGGTAAATAATGTCATTGCGTGCATAACTACATAAACTATGCTAGAATTTATGTACGTATAAAATGTAAACACATTTAGCCTATAACTGGATTGAACATAGAATGAATGGATGTTTACTGTATCAAAATACTGAGTAACATTTTTAAGCACAGTGTGGCTTTATCACAGATAAAGAAGTCTCTTTCACGTCTAACCAGTATAAATTTAGTGACAATTTTAGACATATTAATGTGCCACTTACGTGACAGGATTAAATAATCGTATAATTATTTGGTTCAATAACCTCTCAGGTTGCATTCCATTCAGTTCTGAACTGAGTTTTGCAAACAGATGTTATTGTGGAACCTTGTAAACATAGATTAAAGTCTTTAACAAAGATGCTTTTTTAGCAACATTTATCTTATTATTTTATACATAAACAAAGAGGTAACAATTTATAATAACTACACTGTATACAGTATTTTTAAAGCATTAGTTTATAGTTTATTAGCTATTTACAAATCATTGTTCCTATATTGTTAATACATTGAGAGTATATACAAATATTATGCTATTCACTTTTCTGTTGGAAATGATTTATTATTGTTAAAAAAGTTCATATGTGAGCAGTTTAATAATGGGTTTTCATCCTTAGTCAACAACTTGTTAACCATACATAACAGTTATATTTTATTTGATATAAACCAGTGAGCTTTATTGCCAAGTATGCTTACGCATACAAGGAATTTGTCTTGGTGACAGAAGCTTCCAGTGCACAAACAAGACAATAATAATAATAATTAAAAAAAGATTAAAAATAAAAAGCAAATAGAAAATATGAGTATATACAGAAATACACAATAACATACATATGTATAATATATATATATATATATATATATATATACATATGTACAAATACAAATCTGTTATATACAGATGCAAGGGAATGTATGGCAGAAGAGGTAGGATATGTTGGATAAATATAAATAGACTAAGCTGTGTATTGCACATAATTATTGCTCAGTGGGGCAGTTTTAACTGTTCATGAGATGGGTAGCCTGAGGGAAAAAACTGTTCCTGTGCCTGATGGTTCTGGTGCTCAGTGCTCTGTAGCGCCTGCCAGAAGGCAACCATTAAAAAAGGTAGTGGACTGGGTGAGTGGGGTCCAGAGTGATTTTTCCAGCCCTTTTCTCACTCTGGAAGTGTACAGTTCTTGGAGGGTGGGAAGGGGAGAACCAATAATCCACTCAGCAGTCCGCTTCTAATGTCTGATTTCATAGCTGAACCAAACCAGACAGTTACTGAAATGCAGAGGACAGACTCAATGAGTGCTGAGAAGAACTGGATTAGCAGCGCCTGTGGCAGGTTGAACTTCCTTAACTGGGGAAGGAAGAACAACCTCTGCTGGGCCTTTTTCACAATGGAGTCAATGTGTATCTCCCACTTCAGGTCCTGTGAGATGGTAGTGCCCAGGAATCTGAATGACTCCACTGCTGCCACAGTGCTGTTCAGAATGGTAAGCAGGGTAATTGTTGGGGTGTTCCTCCTAAAGTCCACTATCATCTCCACTCTTTTGAGCATGTTCAGCTCCAGGTTGTTTTGACTGCACCAGTGAGCCAGCTGTTCAACCTCCTTTCTGTATACAGACTCATCGTCATCTTGGATGAGGCCGATGACAGTAGTGTCATCTGCAAACTTCAGGAGATTGACAGAGGTGTTCTTGGCAGTGCAGTTATTTGTGTTTTGGGAGAAGAGTAGTCGGGACAGCACACATCCCTGGGGGGCACCAGTGCTGATCGTACATGTGCTGGAAGTGAATTTCTCCAGTCTCACTAACTGCTGCCTATCTGTCAGAAAGCTGGTGATCCACTGACAGATAGATGTTGGAACAGAGAGCTGGGTTAATTTATTCTGGAGTATAGCTGGGATGATGGTGTTGAAAGCCAAACTGAAGTACACAAAAAGGATCCTTGCATATGTCCTTGGTCTGTCAAGATGTTGCAGGATATGATGCAATCCCATGTTGACTAAATAAGTTATTCATACACTTATATATGTAATGAATTGGACATACAGTATATAAATGCTTAATTAAAGTAATATTCTGGGTTCTGACTGATTACCACAAAAAATAACTTAGACTTCAGTCCATCCTTTTCTTTAAAAAAGCAAAAATGTGGGTAACAGTGAGTCATTTACAATGGAAGTGAAAGGGGGCCAATCCGTAAATGTTAAAAAAATGTAGCCACAAGATGTAAACAATATGCGTGTTAACATGATTTTAGTGTGATGAAATCACTTACTAACCTTTTCTGTGTAACGTTAGATCCAATTTTGCAACTTGTTGCCATGACAACATAACACTATAAACCCTTAAACTCTAAAATGAGTGTAAAATCGATGATTTAAACAACTTTACAGCTCAAAGTATATACATGTTTTAACAGAAGAATTAATGTAAGTGATTTTATAAATCAGAAGATTCAGATTTCTGCCTTTAAACTCTCAAAAATATGGGCCCATTTACGTCTTTTATCCAATTAAAATACATATATCCTATTCATTACATATTTAAAATGCATATATAAATGCATATATAATTTATTTATTAAACATGAATTTATTCCTTCTTCATGTTCTCATAAACACTTCTTTACCACTGGTTTGCATCAACTAAAAACATCAGTTAGGTATGATTACCGAGTTGTTTACTCAGGATGAAAGAACATCATCAAACTGCTAAATAACGAACTTATTAAACAATCATAGATTGTTTGCTGCAGTGAACAGAAACAAAAATAGTAGCTATTTGTATGTAGCCTATTAATGTTTTAATAATGTAGGAATAACCTTTACTTTTAATTACCTTTAATGCTTTACAAATACTTTATACCGTGAAATTATTATAAAGCATTATCGACAAAAACAGTTAGGTGATCAATAATTTTATCATAGATCATGGACATAATGAATATGTTTGACACAAGATCCATAAAAACTTGTCATCCCTGAAATGAAATTTAACCTTGAAAAATCTATAAAAACATGACACGATCAGAGTGGGCCTTTCCATGCTGATCAATTTGTGAGCAGCTGTGTGTGAAAATGGGAAAAAATGTGTGTGTGTGTTGTTTATACATATTAAATTATATTTGTAAATATTTGATAATTTGATAGTCAGTCACCCTAATCATGATTTATTGCAGTCTTATCTGGATGCATTCACAATAACTGAGATCTGTTTATTGAGAGATTACTTGTAAATTCGGTTCTCTGTTAAAAACAGCTAAATTAATTTTTTACTGGAATTGTTCTGATAGTTTGTGACAACCAACAAAAACAGTAAAGAAAACATTATATATTGGTACTCATGAGAGACTAAAGGGGTGTTTCTACATCCTGTCAATAATAGCCAATGGCATTATGTGGACATGAGTTTAAAGGCAGTGTGTGTTTTGTGGTCTGCTGCACTGAGCAGGTCACAATGGATCAAGCTGCATTCAGATTGATTCTCCTGGGCATCTTCCTCATATCTGCCACTTCAGATGTTGTTAAGAAGGTGAGGATGAAAGGTCAAGTACTAAAATACTGTACATGAGGGTCCTTAGGTTAAAAAAACAGATAAATGCATAATTAAATAGACTTATAAATAAAGACCATTTATAAATAGCCTTTTGAGATGGTCCAGTAAAAAAGCAAAATTAACAAAATCTGTGGTTCATAAACTGTAGTATGTGACTCTATTTAGTATTTCTACAATAATAAAAATACAGAAAATATATAGACCTATATTTTATTTAAACTTTTTTTATTTTCCATGTTTTATTTCTGGTTTCTGATCTAAGATTGGTTATGTTACTATGTTCATTCCAAAATATATATTTTTATATTAGTGTGTTTAATTGGTTTGCAGAATAATCTGTTTAAACAAGTAGTTTTATGAAGAATATACATTTTTATTTGTATAAAGTATGGTAACATGCATTCTAGGGGAGTAAAATTAGCTATGCGTTCTAGGATTAACTACAAGAACATATTGACCGAAGTCGAAGAAATTAACTACAGCAGATATGAACCAAATTGGTAACACTTTACAATAAGGTTCCATTCATTAACATTAGTTAATGCATTAGGTATCATGAACAAACAATGAACAATATATATTTTTTTACAGCATTTAAAAATCTTTGATAATGTTAGTTAATAAAAATACAACATCTGTTTACAAAAAAATTAGTATATGTTGAAATTAACATAAACCAAGATTAATATATGCTGTAAAAGTATTTTTCATTGTTTGTTCATGTTAACTCATATTTTTAACTAACGTTAACAAAGGGAACCTTACCACCAAAATAATGCATTATGTGTATGTTGCTCAGTACTTTAGCTCATGCTCAAAGAAACGTCAGTTTGCTCAATGCTGAAAAAAATAAAAATAAAATGTCAACAATGTTCTAACTTTGTTTGAAGTTTGATAGAAGGTTTTATTTTAATGTTCAAGAATCACTAGACTGACCCGTAAAATTAGTTTGCTTACACTGTTAAGTGAACAAAAGACTCAAAAATGTACCAATCTAACATTTATTCCAAGTTAGTGATTTGGTTTGTGTTGATATATATTAAAGATGTTTGTTATTATTTAATTTTGAAAATGTCTGTACACTGTTGACTGAAAAACTGAGTAACTTTCTATACTTGAGAGTATATTGAGATTTTGCCATCAAATCGTATTTGACCAAAGACCTTTTCTCCATATTATGTGGAACAGTAAATATTTGACCAATCCTACGCAAAAAGGAGGTGTAAATAAATATGAACCTGCCAATCAGTCTCTGTTATATGAACGTACTTAAAATGTACTTTTTTATTTCTCAACACAGAAACAAAATGTGAAAATTTACAGCTTCCACATTAACTCTACTGTTACTAGCCGCTACGCCACCACAGTCATCACAAGCCGTGTGGGGAACATGCTGGCCGAATCTCAAGAGATCCATTTTGAGGTCAAGATACCCAAGAATGCCTTCATTAGCAAATTCAGAATGTATGGAAAACATTTTGTTGAGGTTCTTTCTGAAAACACACTGCCAAAAATTTTTGTATTTTGTTGTTTTGCACTAAAACTTGTGTGAGACAATAAGACTTGTCTTGAGAGACTATACTGAAATAATTTTTCTTACCCCATTGGCAAATAATTTCTTTTAAGCACAAACCTCACTAAATTGTGTTACATTATCAACAATCTTACCTTATGTTAAAAAATCTTAGCTAATAACATAATTTTTATGTAAATAAATAATAAAATAAAATTTAAAAAAAAAACTTGTCGATGTGTAAAAAAATGTGTCAGCCTTTTCTTGTCTCTGTAGGATCATAGATGGAAAGACATATGATGGGGTCGTGAAGGAAAAAGGAGAAGCTAAGCAGCAGTACACTCAAGCAGTATCACGCAGAGAAAGTGCTGGACTGGTCAGGTACTGAACATTTTAAAACATGTTGTTCACCTGATCATTTCATAAGGATCAGGTCCATAAAAAGATATTAATAGCTGATAATTCATATGCTGGGCTCAATTTCTGTTTCAGATCTGTTGGCAGGACTTTGGAGGATTTTAAAACGTCAGTGACGATCGCTGCTCTCAGTAAAGTGACCTTTGAGTTGACCTATGAGGAACTGCTAAAGCGTCGGCTTGGCAAATATGAGCTACTCATTAATGCCCACCCGATGCAACCAGTAGCAAATTTCAAGGTAGGAGAAGAAACAAAGAGGAACCAGATGATAATATAGATGGACAATATTGTTTGCTTATATACTTACATTAAGCTTAAATAAACCAAAAATCTGTTTTTACATTAGATTGATGTACACATCCATGAGCAACCAGGAATTTCCTTCTTGGATGTGAAAGGAGACCTGAGCACCAATGATCTGGCCAGTGCCATCAGTACCACCAGAGCAAACAAAGACGTAAGAACTTCAAATGTGGAGTAGATTACAATAATACTGTTTAGATGTTTATACAAACTTACCAGGTGACCAAATCGACAATTTCAGGCATGGGTGACCTTCCACCCCACTCAAGAGCAGCAGACCACATGTAAAGGTTGTGGTGAAAATGGGCTTAACGGTGACCTGCTCGTAACATACGATGTTGAGAGACGAAATCCTAAAGGAGAAATAACGGTGAGTTTTTCAAAGAGGTGCTTTAGATGTGAAGAGAAATTTGTATTTCAAAATAAATGAAAGAACATGGCAAAATCTGAGAGGTTCTTGAAGTAAAAAGACTTAATGATATCTAGTAATAATATTCAGAATTCACTTATTTTTGTTTTCACCCAGGTATCAAAAGGCTATTTCGTCCATTACTTTGCACCCACTGATATTCCACGTATTCCCAAAAATGTGGTGTTTATCATTGACCGAAGTGGCTCTATGCACGGCAGAAAAATAGAACAGGTAAAAACTCAATGCAATATTTTAAATCTTTATTATCATCAAAAGGCCATTTAGTATGTACACAAAAGCCAATAACACAAAAACAATACACGAAGAGCATATAAATAATAAAAATAAAAAAAATATATAAGTTATTTATAAAAGTAATACTGTAACTGCCTGAAATAGTGTGCTTATATGTTTTGGTCTAATACTCAGTAAGTTTGTATCTCTGACCAAAAGTGTAAGTTTGTTTTGTATTAAACTTGTTCTTTTGTTTAAAATATTCTAAATTTTAAAATTGAAAATGTAAAAGTTTACACATAAAGACATGAATAGCATTTTTAGAAATATGTTTAAAATGATGTACACTAACATGAGATGAAGACTCCAGTCATATCAGAAACCCTATAAAAGCTGTTTAATTTTACATGCAGCGGGGCGCCCTCTCATGGGCGCTGCCATGTTGACAGCACATGATCAGATACTACAACTAATAATGACAATAATAATAACATGTTTACTTTATATAGCACTTTCAGCCAATGCTCAAACATAAAAGTACATGTACAAAAAAAAAAATAAATAAATAAATAAATAAAAACAAAACAAACAAAAACACACACACACACACACACACACACACACACACACAAACCACAAACTATATAACCACAAACACAATATACTTACTACAAATAACAACGGAGCCAGAGTGACGTTATGGTATCGATCAGCAGGAGTGTGTTAGACCAGACAGTACAAACAGAGTGCAAGTGAAAAGATTAATGTCCAAACAAGAGGTCTCTGCTGGAGTCATATAACAAACCAACCTGCATGCGCGAGTCACAGATAAACAGCACAACATTAAACGGCAAGTGTGAGTACACTACGGTCTTCAGCCGGGGAAGAGCTCGCGAGTCGCGGCTGCCTGGTCACAGCCAAGCGTGCAACATCTTTGGAGTAAATCACAGAATGTCCAAAATAGGGATATGTGTATAATGAGATGAAGAAAAACACAGACTGAAAGTAACAAAACAGAAGATAAAGAAACATTTTCGGTGTGAAACGGTAGCATTTAGTAAACAAACTTCCCGTATCCAGGATGATGAGTGTCAGTATAGAGTCCAAAACCACAAGTACTACTTGGAACGATGCCTATTATACAAAGGTGCCTTATTTTGTTCCTCGCAGGCAGCAGATGTCCTAACCCCACCCCCACCCTAATCCTAACCATATGGAGCCTGTTAGGCTGAGTAGCCTGCCAGGAACAACAGGTGGCACCTTTCACCCATCGCGGGAAACGATGGGATGAGTAAGTGCCAGCTAAAAACTGAGTGCACCTTTAAGGATTTTGCCGTCATTTTGCATTCTTATTTCCATGCTTCTAAATGAACATAAGTCATAGAGTGTCGCTAATTGAAGTTCTCAGCTGCGTCCAAAACTGCATACTTCTGCACTATTCTATGCCGTTTGGTAGTGTAAATAGTGTGAATAGTTCACACTGAAAATGCAACGAAAAGAATAGCGACCCAAAAATGATAATTCTCTCATCATTTACTCCTCATGCCATCCCAGAGGTGTATGACTTTTTAGAAGAACATCTCAGCTCTGGAAGTCCATAAAATGCAAGTGAATGGTGACCAAAGTTTTGAAAATCCAAAAAGCATATAAAGGCAGCATAAAAGTTATCCATACGACTCCAGTGGTTTAATCCATGTCTTCTGAAGTGATCTAATTGCTTTAGATGAGAACAGACCAAAATATAACTCCTTTTTCACTGTACATCTTGCCATTGCAGTTTCTAGGCGCGATCATGATTTCAAGCTCGATTAAACATCCTAGTGCTTGATGCATGTGTAGAGTGCTAGATGGCACTAGAAAGTGTAAAAGAGCTTAAAATCAAGGAGTCAAGGAGACTGCCGATGTCAAGATTCATCATAAAAAGGAGTTACAGTTTGGCCTGTTCTCATCGAAAATTAATTGGATAGCTTCAGAAGACATGGATTAAACCACTGGAGTCATGTGTATTACTTTTATGCTACCTTAATGTGCTTTTTAGAGCTTCAAAATGTTGGTCACCTTTCACTGCACCACAAGTCTCTAGTACTAAAGGACCCAGAATATGTACTGTACTTCTTCAACCGAAAATGAACCCTTTTCACATTCCTGGGTTTGTGTTCTTGAGTAAGCCAAAAATTAAGGATGCAGAGGATGGTGACTTGTACACAAGAACCCATTTGAAGTCCCAGAAGTCATAACAGCACTACTGTGACAGACAAAGGATATTTATCATCCCCTCAAAAGTTCCCTGCTTTAAGATCGTGAAAATCAGACGGCTCGTGAGAGTTGGGCATCATTTTAATAAAGTGATAAACACATGGCAGAAACAATGGTTAACAGACTTTATTCTTTCAACATGTCACTAGTCCTGCAAAACCTCACTGGTGTGATGATAATAATGCTGTCCCTGGTGTATGACAATGCCAGCAGTAAAGCTTACAATAGATGCGCTCCACGTCCTCCTGTCCTTTTGAGTTCATTCTTCCAAGGTAGCTTGGTAGGACTGGTCTTCATAAAGACACAAGTCTTTTCTCTGCATTCTTAGCATTGAGAAACACCCATAGTGATGGACTAAGGTCGGCTAACGTGCGAAGGCTGGTGGCAACACATTGCATATTTTTTAAACGTCATTTATATCAGCTGAAAAACAGTGAATGCTTCCATGTAGAAAAAAAAAAAACTTTTTCTTTTTAAGTCGATACTATTTAAAAATTCATACACTAGATAGCCAAGTGCACAGATCATTTGGAACACATCTCTACTGTAGTTTAAAGCCCTGTTAATATAATTTCTGCTATCCTAGCTTAATACATGTATAGACAACTAAAAGTAATTCGTAGTTGATTCCCCCAAAAGTGAACACTGTAGCTCTGTGGCACTAACAAAACATTGCTGTTTGTTTGAGTGGTGCATCCAGTCAGCAACACTGGTTAAACCACTAGCATGAGTTTGGGCCAGGGAAAGTGTTCAGAATTGTTTGAAAACAATACTTATATTTGCAATTTTGTTTGGTGATGCTAGTGACACAGAAATGTTAGTACACACTTCGGGCTCTATTTTTGTAGCTGCATTAGGCAACACTATGTGCTTCCAAATTTCATTGGAGTGCTAAATCCCATTGCAATTTTTAGATCTGTGGGTGTAGATATGGGAGGTCTATGTCAATGAAGCAGCACAAAATCTAATTTGCTATTTTTGTGAGAAATAGGTAATTGCGCATTAGACATCTGAGAACAATGTCTTTTCTCAGCGCAAAGTCTAAACCACAGGTGTCAAATTCAAAGCCTGCGGGCCAAATCCGGCCCGCCACCTAATTTCATGTGGCCCACGAGCTACTTTGAAAAACTTAGAATTGCAGGTGAACAGAACGTGTCACTGACCAATCAGTTAGTGCTTTCCTCATGAATATTAATGAGCCTACTCCTGTCGAAGCGCATTTTGGTCTCTCCAAAAGCTGAAAGAAATGGCACTATCCGCACCAATTATGGTTTGAGCGTTACGAGTGCAGAGCAGGTGCAACCGTGCAGATCATTATCAACAGCGCTACCCATTTCCTCGATCAATTATAAGCACAGCAGAATGGAAAGATGTGCGTGAGTGCAAGGCAGATGCGTTTATTCGAGGACTAGTCTCGACTGCGCCACAGCACAGAAACAGAGCTCGTGAGAAGTGCGGCGTGGATTGCGAAACACTTTGAATGCGGCACAGAATTATTTGTTGCAAAATTCCAAATGTCTCAGGGATTAAACTACTTTAAAACCATATTAAACAGTCCCACCATTCAAATTGCACTGACAAAGAAAACAGGTGAAAACACTGTGCCATGACATCAGTTAGAAGGGTTTTCAGTCCAAACCTTACAAAAATTACCAACTCAGACTCTGTAAGAATAGTTCAATTTAGCCCTATATAAATTAGATAGATATCATAATTTACATCTGTATCCCAAAAACAAAATCAATGCTTATTGTCAATGCACAAAATATGCAATATTATTAGTAACTGAATGGATGCCAAATCACATGCCGGAGCCACATTTCAACTGGCCCTTTGATGGAACACATAGGTGCCAACCCACTAATGTCTAAGAATTGAATAGCAACACTTCATGGCCATGCCAACTGACTTTGTGCATATGACATATCGCATAGCAGTCTTAAAATAGGGCCCTTCACTTTTTAAGCTGAAGTTAGAAATTTCTGCGAAACTTGGAATTGCAAATGGAATTGCAAAAATAAACATTGTTGTCAAACTGATTTCCATATACACCCTCCATCTGCCATTGCTCAATGAAACAGACTGATTGAGACACCGTAGTTGTACCAGGCTGGCTAGGCTGCTAATATAAACAGATTGATGTTTGAAAGTGCAACAAAAGCATAGTGTTTACACTTTTCGGGGAAATCAATCTACGGATGGTTTACTTGTATTTGTATCCTATAGTTGCCAGATCTGCATATTATATAGGAGGGATAGGAGAAAGTATTATAAACAAAAAAAAAGACATGATTAGGAAGAAATCAGTTCTGTGATTTTGTTTTCTGATGTGCTGATACAAGTGTTGTTCTTCAGACTCGTTTGGCTCTGTTGAGGATTTTGAGTGATCTTCAAGAGGATGATTACTTTGGATTAATCACCTTTGACAGTGAAATTAATGTTTGGAAGCGTGAACTTCTCAAAGCTACCAAAGCAAACCTGGAGGATGCCAAATCATTTGTGCTGAAGATCACAGAAAGAGGAGGTGAGTTCCTAATCACTCGCATGCTCTTCAACGCTCGTACCACAGTACTTTGCATCACAAGTGAAACGCTCTATCATTTGAGCTATTGCGCAAATTGATTGTGCACAAACAAGCTTGTAAATGTAGCTGGTTACAGAATGTAATGCGAATGTTAAAATGTATCACCTTACAAGTGATGTGCTATAGTGAAGGTGTTTTGATGTCATTATTGTCATAAGATAGCATTGTGTGAGAAACAGGGTGAAAAGTAAGCGTATATGAAGGGAAAATGTGCCGTTTCTGTAAAAGGGAATAAAATGAGTTGTTTTAGCACCTCTAGTATTCATTTTACCATGGAACTGCATACGTATCATTTAAAAAAATTAATTTGGTACTGTACAGTATAGTAACTTGGTTCCATTCGGAAATAGTCACGCCATATGTTTTTTCTTCCTTTAGCCACAGACATAAATGCTGCTGTGCTCAAAGGAGTGAACATGATCAAGCAACACCCACGAGAAGGAACTGCATCCATCCTGATACTGCTGACTGATGGAGACCCCACTGCAGGCACACAATCACTGATAAACACATAAAAGAATCACTGCCAGTCTCACGTAGTTCATAATGCAGCAGCTAACTCTGGCCAAGAACCGCTACTAAGACGGGACTGACAGATTTCTGCTATTTTTTTATTTTTTTTTAACTCTATTAATGTTGCATCATCAATCTTACTTAATCTTAATCAAACCAACTTAATCTGAACTTTCAAAACCATTTTGTTTTCTAACAGGTGAAACGGACACAGAGAAGATAATGTCCAATGTGAGGGAAGCCACTGTGTCAAAGTTTCCTCTCTATTGCCTTGGTTTTGGATATGATGTTAATTTTGAATTCCTGACACAAATGTCACTAGAAAACAATGGGCTTGCTCGCAGAATTTATGAGGATTCTGATGCTGATCTACAGCTGCAGGTGCAATACAGAAAATCAAGTGTGAATTCATTCACAATGCTGAACTTGTATCTGAGCGTATTTGAAGCCTTTTTGTTTGTTTGTTTGTTTGTTTGGTAGGGCTTCTATGATGAGGTTGCCATTCCTCTCCTCAGTGATATTCAACTTAATTACATTGGAGTAACAAATCTTACTAAGACCAATTTTAGCATATACTTCAACGGTTCTGAAATGGTGGTATCTGGTCAAATCATGGACAACAATGTGGAGAGCTTTACTGCTGAGGTCATCGCAATATCTGTAAGATCACCACTTTGTTTTATAGCTACAGTAGACCAACAGTCTCTGGGTCTGTTTATCAAAGTTGTCTTTTGGATGGAGGAAGTGGGCTGGTATTTTCTCAGTTACGACACATAAAGCACATTGGATATTTTTTCAAAATAGATTCAAGGGTGGGAGTGAAAGTGAAACTGGCAAAATTTGTTTTAAGTATGCTTTTTTAATGTACAGAAAGGCAATAAGGTGACATACCAAGAGACTGTAATGAAAAAAGACCTCAGTGATGTTCCACCCGAGAATGAAAAGTTTATGGAGAGACTGTGGGCCTACCTTACAGTGAAGCAACTTCTGGAGAGACAGTGAGTTTATGCGTGTTTTTTACCCCATGCATATTTATGTAAGTATTTAGGAGAGTCATGTGTTAATTACAGATAGTCTTGCCCTAAACCAATGCTATTGTTTGAGCCAGACATTGTTGGAGCCATGGAGACATGTTGATCTGCTCAAACAAACAGAACAATGTTTTATATTAATTCCAATAGTTTTTTTTTTCCTTCTATAAAATAAATTTAAAAAAAAAATAAAAAAAATAAAAAAAAAATATTTTTCTTCGAAAAGATATCAGTTTGGCTATGAACAGAAATGTTAACCCCCGTCTACACTGAGTGTGTCTGTTGACCCAACGTGCCACAATGACTTGAGGCCAGAGACTATTTAGCCCGAAGTGAAGCACTTGCATTAAAATGAATGGGAGAAATTGGAACGACCAAATATGGCAGATGTAAGAAAGGAAGTCCCGCCTTAAAGGTAAAAGAGCTAATCACCTTTCAGATACAGACATTGCCTGTCAGTTAACTAGAGACTAGCTGAACCAGTCTGAAAAATAGCGTTTCTTTCTTGATCTGAGCTAAAGAAGAGCAATTTATGATACCATTGTTGTCAGATTTTACTGCTGATTTGAAACATGTTTCTTTATTATTACCTTGACCCCCCATTCTGAAGATTTCGGTCTTATCCCATTCAAATAGAAATAGTAGGAGCTGTACTTTCATGCCACATGTATCCATAGAAAATAGTTGCGTTTCCAAGATGGCTGCTGAATGGACTGACTTACCTTCAAATGAACTTTGTTGAGGGTTGAGGCTGTCTACAGTGGAAGCATCAAAGTGAACATTCTAAATTACATGCAGAAAACAAGGGCCAATCAGCTGTGAGATCGAGTAGTGTGTCCAACTTTATTTTCAGTGGAAATGAACTGATTTGAACATTTAGGCCTACTTATTATTTAATTATTGTTGGAATGTTTTTGTATACATTTGGTTAGAAATAAAAACATTTAAATTAGCAGAGACTAGAAAACATCTCAAGCTGGCTTGAATGTAAAAGTAAGAAGTTATTTAAATCCAAACATTTGATATTTGGTAAGTCAACGTAATTCTGACGTAATGATAATGTGGCTGCCTGGAGTAACTCTGCAGCATGTCAGACACAGAACAGGGCATCCGTTTACTGTTGCCGCGTTGCACGGACACTTCCAATGTAGACAGCTTCACTGATTATAATGGGAATTATTTGCTTTTGACGCGACACTCGTGTTCAAGGAACAATTCCATACAATAAGGAATCAATGGCAAACCTGGTCTTTCTATCATCTCTCTTTATTTCTGTGTCAGGGTGTTGCTTAAAGGACAAGAGAAAGAAGAAGAAAAAAACTATACTCTCCAACTTTCCATATATTATGAGTTTGTCACCCCTCTCACCTCTATGGTAGTTACTAAGCCACAGGAACAGGAAGTGGAAATTGCTGACAAACCCAAAGAGAGAGGAGAATCATCCAGTCCTGGATTAGCTTTATTATATGATGGTGAGAATGGAGAAGTTTAAATATGTCTATAAATGTATTATAACTATACAGTGTTCCCACACCTTTCTTGACCAGTTAATTTCCATGATTTTCCAACTCTTTTGTGATTACAAGTTAAACGTTTTTAAAAATGTTTTTTTTTATTGAGATTTTACACTTACTAATACCATTTGAGTTGAGCATAATTAGAAGAAAAAAAATTCTATGACATTAACGATTTTTAAAGAGCCTTAAAATCCAAATGTTCTAATTTCCTGATATTTCCAGGTTTAACATGACATTGAGAACCCTGATTATTGCAGCCTTACCAATTTGGAAATAGAAACACAAATTGGCCTTAAGAAAAATAAACATACTGGGCAGTGATAGTGTACCATGAGGAGTTGAAAAATGAATAACTCAAAATTAGTTTTAAATCAGCTATTAACTAATACATCTAATCTGGTGTACAGTAGGAATATTTGGCTTTTGGAACAGTTGGCTGTCAAAAGTACTAAACATGTTGAAAATAAACAACTTCATATTTAAATGCAATCAACAACTTACAAACAATATCTTGCGGCCAAATATTAACCTGAATTATCACTGCTTTATGCACTTAATATTATATTATATTATATATTGTATAGTATATTATCTTATAATATAATCTATATTTTAATTCTAAATATTGTTTTTATATCAGTTCATCGAAGAGGCTTACATGGACAGCGCTTAACAGGTAAAATACATAATGATTGACTAACAACAGTAAAAAGATGTTGAAAAGTTTTACAAAAACAGACAAATATGCAAGAAGTAATAGGTAACATGTTGCAATATGGAAT